>NC_048228.1:6301560-6457852 GCF_002007445.2 Ailuropoda melanoleuca
GGTCAAATAAATAAAAAATAAAAAAAAAAAAAAGAAAAAGAAAAAAAAAAGAACAGAGGGCCGGATGGAAGGGCCAGACTCCCATCTCTGCTCAGCCCTCCCTGCTCTGGGGCTCCAGAGGGAGAAGTTAGGGGCCAGAACCTGGACAGGGCTACCTGGCCTGCCTGTGCCCTTGCACTGGTACTCCTCTCGTGGGAGCTCCACTTCCTTCTTCCCTTTGCTGAAAGCTGTTAAGGAAAGGGCTTTACCTTTGCTAAAGGGGTTGCTTTCCCTTCCTCTTCCTCATCCTTTGCTTATAAGGGCCAAAGGAACCGAATTCTTTGTTTGCTTATTTGTTCGTTTCAATTTTGTTTGTTTAAATTCTAGTTAGTTAACATGTAGTGTAATACTGCTTTCAGGACTAGAATTCAGTGGTTCAGCACTTTCGTCTAATACCCAGTGCTCGTCCCAATAAGTGCCCTGCTTAATGCCCATCACCCATCTAGCACCTCCCCACCCACCTCCCCTCCCTCAACCCTCGATTTGTTCTCTAGAGTTAGGAGTCTATTTTACGGTTTGCCTCCCTCTTCCCCCCCCCACCCATGTTCATCTGTTTTGTTTCTTAAATTCCACATAGGAGTGAAATCATATGGTATCTCTCTTTCTCTGATGTAATTCACTTAGCATAATACACTCTAGCTCCACCCATGTCATTGCAAATGGCAAGATGTTATTCTTTTTTATGGCTGAGTAATATTCCATTGTACATATAGACCACATCTTCTTCATCCATTCACCAATTGATGGACATCTGGGCTCTCTCCATAGTTTGGCTATTGCTGTTAATGCTGCTGTAAACATCGGGATGCATGTGTCCCTTCAAATCAGCATTTTTGTGTCCTTTGGGTAAATACCCAGTAGTGTAATTGCTGGATCGTAGGGCAGTTCTACTTTTAACTTTCTGAGGAAACTCCATGCTGTTCTCCAGAGTGGCTGCACCAGTTTGCATTCCCACCAACAGTGCAAGAGGGTTGCCCTTTCTCCACATCCTCGCCAACACCTGTTTTATTTCCTATGTTGTTGATTTTAGCCATTCTGACAGGTGTGAGGTGATATTTCACTGTAGTTTTGATTTGCATTTCCCCGATGATGAGTGATGTTGAACATCTTTTCATGTGTCTGTTAGACATCTGGATGTCTTCTTTGGAAAAATGCCTGTTCATGTCTTCTGCCCATTTCTTAATGAATGAGCTTGTTATCTATTCTAATGAAAGGTTCAAATACAGTAGGAACCCCAGGACACCTCTGCCATGTCCCTGTTTTTACTAAGGAAGCTGAGGCTTAGAGAAGTTAAGTGACCTGGCCAAAGTCACACAGCCAGAAGAGGGCAAGAGTCACAGCACCAAGAACAGACCTTTGGCCTGGCTATCATCCATTCCCCCTTTTTCCAGTCACAACATCCCACCCTTCCTTTGGGAAATGCCCCTTTCCCAATTTCAGCCCATATTGTTGAGTGAGGTTAACCTGTCCCCACAGTCTGGGAGTGAACATGTGACCCAGGTCTAACCAATGAGTGATTTCATCCCCCTTGGCCACAATGATTGGTTCAAGAATGGGATGTGACCCAATTTGAGCCAATAAGAGTTAGACTCAGGATTTTGCCTGAACAGTTGGGAGAAAGAAGCCAGGGCTGCTGGGCCGACTGTGAAGAGCTGTTGGGGACCCCCAAGCCTTGAGACCCTTCCTGGGGGTAAAACGGGCACAGAGGACAGCAGAGTGGAGAGTTGGAGAGATACTGAGTCTTGGTGACATTCTCTCAGCCTCGGGATCCAGGCATGCCTGAAGCCACATGCCGGTAAATGTACTTTTTGGTTTAAGCCCCTTTGAAATGGTCACTGCCACTACAAATGAAAAGTCAGAACTAAGACGACCCCCAAATCCATGCCCTCTGCCGGCACCATGCTGCTGTCAGCTGGGTCCATCAAGCCCCAGATCTCATCGCAACCCTCCCCAGGGTTTCTACTCCAGTAGCACTGAGCCTCAGCTGGTCTCTGCTGCATAAAGCTATGTTCACCCTCAAATCTGGCTCCTGACAAGCCCAGGAGAGGTGCTCAATAACCAAGAAGGAAAGGTGAGCGGGGGCCAAACAGGCGCTGCTTTGCCATTGTTTTCTCCTTTGGTTCAAATTAGCTCTAGGGAGTGTGGGAACCACAGCAGGTCCCAGGACACCGCGCGTTTCCTTCTGCCTTCTCTCCAGCCGGCTCTTCATCCTTCCAGGAAGGAGACAGAGACAAGTGAAATGGAAGCTTCCATCCACTATCTCAAAGGAGGCAGGAGCCATGGATAGAGACCCATGTGTAAGACTTTATAAGCTTTTATCTTGGAAACTTTTGTTATTTTTTTTTTGTTGAACAGATGTTTCCTTATAGTGTCCAGGAGAGAAGGAGGAGGAGAGGGGCGGGGTGGGAGAGGAGGAGAGGGACAAATCCCTTACAGAGAAAAGAAAACCAAGGTAGAGAGCTAGTCCGTGCTGGTATCCGCATGAACTTCCAGCATCGTCGTTGGTCTGACATATGCAGCCGCTTTGCCACAGGCTCATGTGTGACAGACATTGTTTCCGGCAAGAGCCGCATCCTGAGATCTCAAGTGCTGGCTGATGGCATGTCCCCCCTCGGTCATGTGCAACTCCTAAGGGATTTTGCTCTTCAAATATCATGTTCCGACAACCCTGAGGGCCCCCGTCCCCACCCTGGCATGAGAATAAAGGGAAGTAGAACATGACAAGACCTCACACGGAGACTGTCATTGTTATTTTGTGGGTATCAGTTAGGACAAAGGACTCCCGGGCAGGCAAGGCCGTACTTTCTTGGAGCTCAAACATTTGAGGTCAGTGGTTACTTTTCTATTAGAAGAGTAATAGTAATGGTAACAGCAATAGAAAAGGCTCTATCCTTCCTTTGAATTGGGGTAACCTCAGTATGGACATACTAGTTCTGTGTTGGTTTGTGGATTAATCTGAGCCAGTGGCCTTCTTTCAGGAGGAGGGGCCATAACCCACACCGAGAGCCCCCCAAATCAGTCAAGCGATTAGTTTTTTTTTTTAGCTGGTGTCTCTATTTCTGCTCTGGGATTTAGATTTCTCCACTGCTGAGATTTCTAGGGTTTTGGAGGTGTTGGCCAGACACCTGCAAGCATCTTTTAACACCGAAGGCTCTCTGCCAAGTATTTCAGCCCCTTGTCTCTGGAGGCTGCCTACAGTTGATGCTGTGGATAAGGGGAGGTCCAACATTCCATAAAAGCAGGAGAAAGGCATGAACGTGATCCCCAAGAGGAGAGGCCCAAGGGTCCGATCATTCTCCCACCCCATCTCGGGCCACCGTTCCCCAGACTGGGTGTCCGGGGTCCCACCCCCGCCTTCTGTGGAGTAGCTGATCCACCCGGAACAGAGTAGGGCTGAGCTGGACTGCAAGGCTAGAAACCCAGCCCCAGAGTCCCTCTAAACAGGGGTGTGATGGAGCGCCTGTGGGAAATCCTCAGCTCAGGCCGCGGTCTGACCTCAGGGGCCCTCTGATGAGCAGTACTACCTGCAACCCGCTGGCTTCCTTCAAAGCAGGTGCACATGGCTGGTGCACTGCGATGTGGCTCCTGGGCCCTGCGACCTCCGGGGTGCTCCCCAGGCAGCTCCCAGGAGGTGCCACCCAGCCCTCCTTGGCTTGTTTTTCTGGCAAAGCCAAACACAGCTGTGCTGGAGGGGGACCCCACTCAGCTGCCAGCACAAAGCTTTGTGCCCCCATGAGGCCAGGGCAGACCAAATGAGACCCACTGCTTAGTACCCCGGAGTTCGGTTTTAGGGACAGCACAGCGAGGGTGGGGAGGCGCGTCGTTCTGTCTCTCTGCCTCTGTTTCCTTTTTGTTCCCTTCTACTTTGAAAAGACTGAACAAAAGTCCTCAACAGGCAAGACATTGGAGGGAGGGAGGTGCTTCCTGAAAGGCTCAGAGATCAAAGCAAGCCAGAGAAGAGCTCATTATGATCATGTCCCCACGGTGGGCGCGGCCCCGGCTCTGCTAGGGGCCAGCTCCTCTGCGCCTCGCCACAGCCTCCGCGGTGACAAGGGAGAGAGTAGGTGTTGACAGGGACATGCTCTCCAGGAATTTTCCTTTATCCAGTGACAGCTCCATTCATCTCCCCGAGCTCCGCCCAGAGCCCTGGGCTGGCTTCGCTCTGGCGCCGAGCCCCTGCGAGCCGCCCGGTACTGTCAGCTCGGAAGCGCAGCCCGGTGCCAGCCAGCTGGGGCTGGAGACCAGGCCGGGAGGCCAGCCAGCCCTGCAGAGCCAGCCGGGCCCAGCCAGTCCGCCAGGCGAGGCTGGGAGGCCCAGGGGCTCCGGGCAGCTCCCACAGCGCCCCCTGGCGGCCCAGGGACACCCTAGCCCACGCCAACCCTCCAGCGCCCCACCCCATGTGCCCGGTGAGCCGAGACCCCCAGACACTAACTTGCCGGACACTAACCGCTCAATTCAGGAGTGCCAGGATGAGAGACTAGAGCGGGGCCGGGGGCGAGTGGGAGTGAAGCTCCTCCTTGCGCTGTGCTCCCCACCCGCCGCCCCCTAGCCCGGGCTCTGACTTCACCCTAGGATGGGGGATGAAGGGCGCCTTTGAGGGCCAGCTGCTCCAGCAGACGGCTGGGGGAGGGCTTGGGGTCCTTTCTAGCCCACAGGCATCACACTGTAAAGCCCGGAGGCCTGCTCCGACATGGGCCTGCTGACTTTCTCAGTCCCGGCCAGGCTTGAACGCTACTAGGGCCGCAGTTTCACAGCCCCGACTGCCCCCTAAGGGCTCTTTTCTTAACGATACTGAGAAGCATGGCGGGGGTTAAGGCAGGATGCGGGTGTGGCAGGCGGGGCTAGTGGCCATAAAGTCTGAGCACATTCTCTATAAACACCACATTTCTAGAAGTTTTTAAGGGACCTGGGATCATGACCTGAGCCAAAGGCATCGCTTAAGCGACCGAGCCACCCAGGCAGGCGCCCCATGTTTTTGGCTGTAATTACCGCCACTGAATTGTACATGTGGAAAGGGCTAAATCCTGTTATGTATATATTGTTATACACACACACACACACACACACACACACAAGACACACAGCCACTCCTCCAGAATAGCACCGGGCTTCCTAGAGAAAGACGGAGTCTGGGGAATCTGCCCCCACTAGACCCGAGGATGCCCCCCTCAAAAAGCTGACTGTCACCAGTTAGAGTCAGTCTCAGCAGCGGTGGCTGAGTGACGGTGATGTTGAAGGCTTTTAATTGCTCCTGAATTAATGTGCTTACTTCTCACCCCTGGGGCGCCTGGGTTTAATTACTATCTTAGGTCACATATGCAAATGAGTCTGCTATCATCCCTGGTCCCAGCGGACAGCAGCCCTCACACTCGCAGCACGATCGGCGGGAGGAGGCCCAGTGCCCCTGGCCAGGCGGGCCTGTCGCTCAGCGGTGAAGGTGGTGGCTGGCCACCCCGTTTCTGGGTCTGGATAAGCAGAGATGTTCAAGGTCGCATCTGGGGTGTTCTTGCTGCCTTAAGGCACCAGATCAGCTGTCAGTGGCAGAGAAGCCCTTGGAGGACCCAAACTCCCAGAACCCTTGAGGACAGAGGGTTTCACAGAAAAGGAAGACTGGGAAGGTATCAGCCTGCGGGAGGGGCTGTGGCCCAGGGGGTGCAGATTTGAAAGTCAAGGTGAGCCGAGCAGGCATGTGAGTAAGGGAAGCAGGCAGGTGGCCCCCAGCTGCCATCAGACTGTTGCCTTCTGCAAGTGTGGGCCCAGTGTCGGCGGCCCTCCGATCCATTAGAACCCAGGAAGTGGCGTTTTTACAAGAAATCTCCTTTTTAGATTTTGACAGCTAGTTAGAATTTTAAAACCACTAGGTTGCCTGAGTCTAGGAGGTGTGGGGGGGTTGCGAAGGGGCTCCAGGAAGTCTAGGGGGTGCCTGTTACTGAATGCAGGTTGTGCCTGGAGGAGGCCATTACACTGCAGATTGGCTCTTGGGAGCCCATCCTCCACGCGGGGTTGTGTCTCTCTCCAAACCCTCCCTCTCCCATCCATCATGGCCGCAGGTGCTTCATATGTTCTGAAGACCTTCCTCCAATGCCCTCTATCCCTTCTGAGGTAAGGATGTCTGTGCCTGATCTCAGTCGACGTGAGCATTACCAGTACTAGATAATAACCCACAAGGTAGCGCTACTGTGTTATTAGCCCCATTTTACAGATGGGGACGCTGAGCACAGTTGTTCAGTGGAAGAGCCAGAATCTGAACCCGTCTAGCTCCCTCTGGGCCACAGCTCTGCCTCCGTCTTGGCTGCTGCGAGGGGAGCAGGGGCCGGGGCCCCGCCTGCACGGGAAAGCCAACCGGCCGCATCTCCAGGCCCGGGCCAGAAGCAGGC
Source organism: Ailuropoda melanoleuca (assembly GCF_002007445.2). Classification (NCBI taxonomy): domain Eukaryota; kingdom Metazoa; phylum Chordata; class Mammalia; order Carnivora; family Ursidae; genus Ailuropoda; species Ailuropoda melanoleuca. Next base: position 6,307,977 of record NC_048228.1, read on the forward strand.
CTCCGTTACCACCCCTCCCTGCAGCGTGGTGCTGCCCTGAGACACTCAGCTGCCACCTCCATGCCCTGGATGCACTCACCGAAGAGAAAATTTCCAGGACTGGGGTTTTCCAGGGGAAGTCTGGCTGCTGAGAGCCCGGCATCCTCGCCCTGCCTGGTGGGGCCTGACCCTGTGACCCGTTACCGCATGCCGGTGCTTCCCAAGCTCAGGCAGCCGGCAGACTCGAACAGCTGCTGATGCTCTGGGTCCCACCCAGAGCTTCTGACTCGCTGGGTTGGGCAACGGGAGCTTTAAGGCTTCCCAGGTGTTTCTACTCTACGGCCAAGTTTGAGAACCCAACTGCTACAAGTTTTCCCTTGATTTTTGTTCTAGTGTCAGAGTTGCAGGATGTTGGAAGACAACCACAGATGAGAAATACATGTCTTCTGGGAAAGCATTTGTAGTATGAAGCTAAAAAAAAGAGAGAAGGAAAAAAAAGAAAGGACGCCTGGGTGGCTCGGTCAGTTAAGCCCCGACTCTCGATCTCAGCTCAGGTCTTTATCTCAAGGTTGTGAGTTCAAACCCTGCAATGGGTTCCACGCTCGGCGTGGAGACTGGAAAGGGAGGAAGGGAAGAAGGGAGGAGGGGAGGAAGGGAGGGAGGGAGGAAGGAAGGGAGGGAGAGGGAGGAAGAAAACACATAAAGCAAGTCCTGAGACTACTAACAAGTGCTAGGAAAGTGTTTTTTATTTTTTATTTTTTATTTATTTTTTTTTAAAGATTTTATTTATTTATTTGACAGAGATAGAGACAGCCAGCGAGAGAGGGAACACAAGCAGGGGGAATGGGAGAGGAAGAAGCAGGCTCATAGCGGAAGAGCCTGATGTGGGGCTCGATCCCATAACGCCGGGATCACGCCCTGAGCCGAAGGCAGACGCTTAACCGCTGTGCCACCCAGGCGCCCCAGGAAAGTGTTTTTTAGTCAACATTTGAGGTTCCTGTAAACTCCTGTAATACAGAGACATGTTTCACATCATAGGCCTTCGGAAGGCCCAAAGGTGGCTTTTTGGAAACTTAGAATCGATATTGCCTGTCCTGTTTGATTTGGCTTCTTGGAGAAGGTCCTTTGGTCCCCAGTTCTTTGCAGCTTACACACGCCCATCGTCAGGCACGTGCCTCCTTTCGGCTGGCCCAGCATGGCAGGCTCCAGCAGCCTTCTCCACAGGCCACGCAGATTTACCCTCCAACCCAAGGGTGATAAATGCCCTTATTGCCATTGTTTTAAACCAAAGTGCCAGTAAATGATGACATTAAACCACATTGAAAAATATGAATACTAACTGGCTGCTTTAAAGTTGGAATGAACATGGACACTCTAGTAAGACGGTCAGGCCCCATTCAAGGATTCCTTTCCCTCCAGAATCAATTTTCAGATAGAAACCAATCATGAACACCTTTAAAAAGTGGTTTTGGCCACAGGAGTCAGACCACATTAGGGGCTTATGTGGAGATCAGGTATGGTTTCCGATGCCCGCTGAGTTGACAATGGTGGTGGCTCTGTGGCTCATCGACCTGACTAGAGTTCTGTTACTCAAACACGAACCTAACATTACCGGGAAGCTGTCTTGCAGACATCATTAAATCCACTAGTCACTTGACTTTAAATCTTCCTGGATGATCTGGATATCCAGATACCCAGGATTCCCTGACTGAAGCACTTGGAAGGTCCTAAAAGCGAGGCCTGAGGTCCCCCCAGTCATTCCATCCCAAGCGCAGCCATCCCGGAAGCCAACTCCTTGTGATTGATCTCGATAGGTCTTTTCCTACGGGTTCTGCTTCTTGGGTTAAATCCTGACTGATAAACAAGGAACCAGAATGTCCACAAGGGGGCCTCCTAGCCCCCCAGCTGGGTATGAAAACACAATTCCAGACCTGAACAGACTACTTGAGGCGTTAGAGAAATAACAGGCTAACAAACAGCAGATGGGGGGGGATGGTAGCAGCCACAGTACTCCGCCCCCACCCGTAAGAGTGCATCGCCTCACACACGGCGCTCCGCGCTCTAGAACACGGCTTCCTTCTGCAAGGCTAGTTCGTCGGCACCGCACGGTTTGCGGGCTTCAGCCACTACGTGTGGCTTTTGAGCACTGGACCGAAGATTAGTGAAAATGAGGAATGGAATGAAAGTGTATGAATCTAAAGACGGTTCCAAGACCCTCAAGATGCCCTCCCACCTCCGCAGAGCTCCCCACCGCCTTTGAGATTTTTGAGAGAGCAGGGATGGGGAGAAGAGGGAGAAGCAGGCTCCCCACTGAGCGGGACTCCAGGATCATGAAGGCAGACGCTTAATGGACTGAGACACCCAGGGGCTCGAAGCCAGAGCTCCCTTTTAACCATCCTTTCACTTGCTTTCCCCAGGAACGGAGAAAGCACATTCCAGCCTGCCCACAATGGTTCGCTGCACTCCGGCCTTCCAGTTTGGACAATGACAGGGTCCCGTGATCTAGAAACCACCACCCCAAGATCACCTGTAATAGCTCCGCGTTTGCATTTTCTTCCCAATAAGATGTCTGAACCTTGTCAGGCACTGCCTCCCAAGACGTACCCCACTTCTGTTAAGGAGCCAACATGTCCCTTCTCCCCTTTGTCCTCACCTGCTCTAAGGACTTATGAAATGTCCTCAACTACTAGTCCTCTCCCACCCCCTTTTTAAAAGATTCTATTTGTAAGTAATCGCTACACCCAACATGGGGCCTGAACTTACAACCCCAAGATCAAGAGTCATGTGCTCAGGGGCCTGGGTGCCTCAGTTAAGCATCTGACTCTTGGTTTCAGCTCAGGTCATGATCTCAGGGTTAGGAGATCAAGTCCCACATCGGGTTCCATGCTCAGCAGAAGTCTGCTTGAGATTCTCTCTCTCCTTCTCCCGGCCCCTCCCGCTTGTGCACTCTCTCCCTAAATAGATCTTAAAAAAACAGTCGTGGGGCACCTGGGTGGCTCAGCTGGTTAAGTGTCTGACTCAGTTTGTTCAGGTCATGATCTCATGGGTCGTCGGATCAAGTCCCACATAGGCTCTGTGCTCAACAGGGAGTGGGCTTGAGACTCTCTCCCTCTCCAGCTGCCCCTCTCCCCACTCACGCTCTCAAATAAAGACATTTTACAAAAAAGAAAAAAAAAGAAAAAAAAGGTCGTCTGCTCTACCACCTGAGTCAGCCAGGCGCTGCTTGTCCTTTCTGGTGATGGTGACACAAAGCCGCCACTCCTACAGGCCACAGCCCAGTGCAACGCTCCGTGAACACAACACGAGGACAGACCAGGACTGTTTTATACACACACGCACACGTGGCATTCCTATGGGTCACTGAGGCCTTTTTATTCTGCACACAAAACCACTGGGGATCTTGCCTGTGGACACCTCGAGATTATAAAGTAGACAGACTTGGATCCAGGCACCGGGTGGGAAATGAGGTGAGAACAATGATTTGGGCCAATCACACGATTACAGAGCTTGGGTTTCCAGCAGGGTTCCAGATGGTCAAGTGGCTTCTGCAGCAGTTCTAAGGAAGCAGTGAGAACATCACAGGGAGGGGAGAGGGCAGCTGACTAGCAGAGGCCCCGGCCAGTCTCGGCTGGGGGGCCCTGAGCTGCCCGGGGGGAGCAGAGGTGTAAAGAGCCGACTCAGGACCGCAGGACTCGGAGGCTTACTTGGCGAGGGGGTTTCTGAAGTTTCTGCCGGCGAACTTAGCCTTGCTACCCAGTTCCTCTTCAATTCTTGGGAAGCAGAGGAGAGAGAGAGGGGAGGGGGAAAAAGAGAAGTCACATGTCCATTCCCAAGGCCCACGTACCTGCTCCCAGAGACAGAGGCCCAGCCTCCCCTCAATGTGGCTGCTCAAAGCCGGCAGAAGAGAGGCGCATCCGGCTCTCCCCGTCCACCCAGCTCCCCCAGCAAGTGGGCCATCTGCTGCCCCTTCTCCTTCCCTGCCTTCCCCCACCCCCAGACAAACTAGAAGAAAGGTCAGGACGGCTCTTTCTTGGAATATAAGAAAAAATGTTTTTTAACCCAAGGACAACCCCAGTTTCTTCGGAGAAGTGGCATGGGGACAAACGGAGGGGGAGCTCGTTCATGAAGTGTATGTACCCCGGCACCCCATCGGGGAGACCAGACACATGAACACTCAGTGTGGGTGTTATGGAATGACTGTGAATCCCAGGCACTCAGTGCCGGTGGAAACAAGTAAACCTAAGTGTTTTCCCGAGCCACAGACTAAGGTATTTGTAGGTGAAATCCTTTGACTGGAATGTGCTTAAAATTCTCCGGTTAAAAAGGAGGAAGTGTAGGTGTCCGAAGACAAGCCCCACAGGAGTGCTGATGGCTGCTGGATGTGGGTGATGGGGAGGGGACATCCTACTAGTTCCAGTTTAAGGAAAGAGTAACGTGGGGGCAGACTCATGAAAGAGATGTTCCTTTTCCTGCAGTCCCCACTTTCAGGTGGTTCCCAAGGACCCATTATGATAAAAAAGGACCAGAATGGGACGTCTGGTGGCTCAATCGGTTAAGCATCTGCCTTTGGCTCAGGTCATGATCCCAGGGTCCTCAGATGAGTCCCGCACTGGGACCCTTGTTCAGCAGGGAGCCTGCTTCTCCCTCTGCCTGAGGCTCCCTCTGCTTGTGCCCACCCTCTGACAAATAAATCAAATCTTAAAAAAAAAAAAAATCCAGAGGCACTGGGTTTCAGTGGGACCCCTCCTGTTGCCCTTCTTTTCTGAGCCCCAGTTTCCTTATCCACAAAACATGGGTGCTAAATTAGGTAATCACCAAGGCTATCTTGTAGCTCTAAAAATTCTAGGATTAAATTCCGAAGGGGAACCTTTTCCCTCTTCCACCAGGAGATGGCAGCACGGCCCAGCTCAGGCTCCAGCTTCCGGGCCATGGGGCAGGGCGCCTCCCGTTCTAAGCCCAGCTCACCCCAACCCCACATTGCTCAGGCCAGGGCCCCAGGCCCTGCATCTGCACACATCCCACAGAGCCAGGAGCTCCCAGTGGAGGGCGGGGCCCACACACGGTGCAGGGAGGCTTCCTCTTTACCTGAGGATCTGGTTGTACTTGGCCAAGCGCTCAGATCGGCAAGGTGCCCCCGTCTTGATCTGGAAGGAGAAAAGATCGGTCACTTAGTTTGTCGTGGAAATTCAATCTTCATGAGCATTTCAGGCAGGAAGGAGGGGACAAAGGGACACCCAGGACCCCATCTGTGCCCCTCCTTCCTGGTTCCATGTTCAGGAAGCTGAGGTCAGAGAAGAGTCAAGCAGCTCTTTACCTGCCCAGTGCAAAGTCCCACCACCAGGTCAGCAATGAAGGTATCTTCAGTCTCCCCGGAGCGATGTGACACCATGACGCCCCAGCCACTGGACTGCGCCAGCTTGCACCTAGAAGTCAGGAAACAACCCAGATGGTTTTGACGGTGTGACTTCATTTCGCAGGCACAGCCGCCCCTTCGGGTCCTCCCCATGCCAGGCCTCATCACCCTGGTAGGAGGGCAGTGGAGGGGTCCAGCCAGGAGCTGCCACCAAGCTCTCAACTCCTGGGGACAATAATCCTCACCTTCCTCTCTGCTCAGAGCCCTGAGGACTTTTTCAGCCTCTAGGTCATGTTTTAAAAATGTGGGTTCAGCCCCTTTGAGGGGAGAGACTTATCTCCCCTGACAGTGCCTATGACTGATATTCCCCACGAAAAACGAGGTCACAAGTCTAGAACCACAAGTGGTCAGGACTGGGCCACAGGTGCTCAAAGAGCCCAGGCCCCTGGTGCCACTGCTTACTTTAGAAGCCAGCTGGAGTTCACGCTGGAAGCTCCCTTACAGCTCCAGCTAGGAGGGCCCCGCACGCCAGGCAGGAGCTCTGGCCGAGACCCAGCCCCTCGCTCTGCGGCAGCTGACCCCCGAGGGCACTTACGCCTGAAGAGACTCGGTCACGGAGCCGATCTGGTTCACTTTCAGCAGGAGGCAGTTGCACGATTTCTCGCCCACGGCCTTAGAAATCCGCTTCGGGTTGGTCACAGTGAGGTCATCCCCCACCACCTGGACGCCGGCGCTGGCAGTGAACTTCTGCCAAGCTTCCCAGTCATCCTGGTCAAAGGGGTCTTCAATAGACACCACTGGGGAAAGGAGAGCCATGTCTGGTCAGTAAGCCCCCAGTGCCCACCGGCAACCCGAACCTCCTTGCCTGGCCTCACCCCTCACCCCAGCAGGACAGGACTAGCTCCCCAACTCTGGCCCTGGAAATGCTCTGCCTGCCCACCGACTCCTGTGACAGGGCACCAAAGTCACCTGCAGTCCTGGGGCCTTACAGATGCTGAGCGGGACATGGCTCTGTCCAGGCTGGCTTGAGTTTCATGCCAGCGGGAGTAGAAACAGCCATGGCCTCAGGAGGCTAAGAGCTGGGCTTGTCTCGGCCCCACCTCGGGCACATTCTCTAACTCTACGTTTCAATGCAGGGACTTAGACGTCCCGGTCTGATCTGTGCTCCAGCATGTGCTGAGTGCCCTTGGGCAAATTACTAACCCACTCTGTGCCTCATCGCCCCCCCCACACACAACAAGATCTACCCTGTGTGCGTTGAGAGACGCAGAGCCTGGAGGTGCACCAGCCCACCGTGAGCTGAGGCTCGCCTTCCTCACCCATATCATGGAGCCAGGACGGCCTCCGCTCAGGAGGTCGTTGTGACAGTGACAGAAACGATCACACTTTGTCAACAGCCTACCGCACAAGGCCAGCGGGCACTCACCTGGGTAGTCCTTGATGAAGGACTTGTACAGGTTGGCCAGCTCGTCAGGCGTGATGTACCTGCTGGGGTCATCGGGGGACTTGAAGTCCAGGTCATACTTGCCCGACCTGAAGAACTCAGAAGCGGCCACGTCCATGCCAATGACCACCTTGTCAGTGTAGCCGGCTTTCCCGATGGCGTTCTTCAGCAGCTCCAGAGCTGGAAGCAGAGGGTGGGGACAAGGTTGGAAACCAGGCGGGGGAGCGAGAAGTTTCCTTCAACAGCTGCCGGACAGGAGCCCTAGCAGAAAGACCAGGAGGTGCTCTGGCCCCGGCCATTGCTTCAACGATTCCAGTGCTTTTCTCTGCATCGGAGCAAGAAACTGCTGGTCGGGGCCCCCAGCAGAACACCAAGTGGGAAATTCAGTCTTGACTCCCAGAGGCTTTCTCAGTGACGAATGCTCCCGAATTTAGCACCCAGGAGCAGCTGTGCTGGCTGACGAGACGGTTACAGTGACCAGCTGAGATCAGCTGTCCTGAGGAATGGGCTTTCGACAGAGCCGAGCTGGGATCCAAGAGGCAGCCGGTGGACCGGAAGCCAAGGACGGCAGGATGAGGGCCAGGCTCTGCCTCCGGGGCCTGCTGTCCCCAGCCAGGCTCGGCGTCGGCCTCACTTGGCAGTCCTGCCCGTACGGAAGGGGACAGAGACACTGGGCCCCTGTTCCACACCACAGATCTCCAAGCCATCACATTAAACCACATGCGTCAAAATGGCCGAGCACCAGCATTTCATATGATCGACCCAAAGAGGAGGACAGACATTTTTTTCTCTCACTAGGTGCCCTGAAGGCAACAAAATGTGGTCGAACCCTCCTTTCCTTCTATAACATAAGGCCCTGCCGTGAGTTCTTGTCCCAAGACTCTCTGTGTCCCACTCAACTCTTACATTTAACCCTGCGCCTAAGGACTCTGGCCAAAATCGCGCCGTGGAAATGTTCCTGTGCTGGAATGAGCTGAGGGGATGATGGTCGCAGGCACCTGGGGGGCTCAGCCAGTGTAGCATCTGACAGTGGCTCAGGTCATGATCCTGGAGTCCTGGGATGGAGCCCAGGGTCGGGCTCCTTACCTCATGGGAAGTCTCTTTGTCCCCCCTGCCCGCCTCCACCCCTCCCCCCAGCTCATGCTCTTCCTCTCTTCCAAGTAAATAAAATTTTAAAAAAAAAAAAAAAAAAAGAAAGAAAGGCAAGAGTAATCTGCCTCCCTGTACCCCACCACATAGCTTAATTTAAACGACTAACCAGGCCATGTGGAAATCAAATTAACAAGGAAATTCCTTGTTACTTAAAAAAATAAAGCGCTAGCTCGCACATCCCTCCCCAGCGCTCGACTCGCAGGTATCAGCAGAAAGGCCAACGTCCCCAATGGCAGGTGCGGCACACGGGCTGACACTGAGGGCCAAGCCGCAGAACGCGGGGACTCCTCCATGGCCTCTACCTTCTTTGTTCTCCAGGATGTTAGGCGCAAAGCCGCCCTCATCCCCCACATTGGTGGCATCTTTCCCGTATTTCTCCTTGATGACATTCTTCAGGTTGTGGTACACCTCGGCCCCGATGCGCATGGCTTCCCTGAAGTTGGCCGCGCCCACGGGCAGGATCATGAACTCCTGCATGGCCAGCTTGTTGCCGGCATGAGAACCACCGTTGATGACGTTGAAAGCCTAGGGAGAAACAGAGAGAAATACGGCCATCTGGCCTGGAGAGTCCCACCCAGTGGCCCCCTCGTGTCCGACCGCATGGCTCACAGAGGGGGCCCCTCGTGGCTCTGAAACGCTCCCCGGGTCTCTCGTGATAAGGGCAGCGATCACCACCAGGCCAGCTTCCCGTCCCGAGGACTCGCTCCCACCTCAGCGAACACACTCAACCCAACAAGGCCAGCAGGATTTCACCCACTCGCCAACAGCAAGAGACTCGGGTAGTGGGGAGTCGAGTCCCCTGCTCAGGGCACTTCTAGCGAGCGGCAGGGGTCCGTAGCTGCGCCTCCAGGGGCTGCCTGCACCCACTGTGCTGGGACAGTCGCGTGTGGATGAGACCAAGATGCGCGAGGTCTCAGGTCCCCTCAAGAAAGCAAATACCCCCAACTCCTCACTTGGGAGGTTCCAAGCCACTCACCGGAACTGGGAGGATGACTTCGGCATTGCCGGCCAGGTCAGCAATGTGGCGGTACAGGGGCACCCCCTTCTCAACGGCCCCCGCCTTGCAGACGGCCAGGGACACGCCCAGAATGGCGTTCGCACCGAATTTAGCTGCAACGGAACAGCGCAGTTGAGGGATTTCGCACTCGCAGCCTTCCTCCTGCTGGCCTGGCCTCACCCCACACCAGAGCACACCCCAGACTGTATCTGGAGCCTTCCCCCTCCTGACCGCATCTACTCCCCGTGTCTGACCCAGAAACGCAAGAGCACTAGATGGGGACTCACTGCTTTCTCCCCCTAAGGAAAAGCCCTTTCTTTGGTCTGTGGAACTCTGACAATTTCCACGAGCTGTTGATTTACTCGAAAGCACAGGCCTCTTTCGGGGAGCCCGAAGCAAGTGCTGCTGTCACCTGGTCTCGGTCCTGATGTTTAAAAACGTGCTTTACTCAGGTGAGGCAAGGGGCCCCCAAAACCCCCAGAGGGTCGAAGGTGTTCGGGAGACCAGCACACGCCACCCCTGGCAACTCACATTTATTTTCTGTCCCGTCCATCTCGATCATCAGCTTGTCAATCTTCTCCTGCTCCACGACGTTCACTTTCTGCGGGGAGGAGAGGGGGGTCAGTCACTGGGCGGGGAGGGGGGGATATGCTGTCACTCCCCTCTGGAACCGTGCAAAGTCCGAATCGTGTCTATGTTACGTGTTTGGTAGGCAAAAAAAGAGGCAGCAGGGGAGGAATCAAAAGAAAACGGGAGACAACACCGTGCCTTCCTTGCTCTCCCGTCATCGGGCACTTCCCCAAGCACCAGGGAGCCGACAAGGACATGCCGGAGATCCGGTCCTGGTCCTGGTGTCACGAGGTTAGTCCACTCAGGGAGCCCAAAGTCACGTCACATGTTAAGACAGAAGTGCCGGGACATGCTGACAAAGGCAGCACTACAGAGCAGTGTGAGCTGGGGACAATAAGGAACAGAGCTCTGCTCATGCAGACGAGCTGTGCTCCTCGGAGGTCAGGTGACACGACCACCACTCTGACTGTTCTCAGTGATGCCAAGCTTCATCATTTCATGGCAGACAGTCCAGAATCTTTTAGCAAAATGCTTACAACTGATCAAAAGGAGTATTTCTGGTCAGAGTATAAAGCCATAAAGTTAACCCCCCAGTTGGGCTCCATGCTGGGCACGGAACCTACTAACGAAACCAAACCCTCAAAAACGGGGGTCTTCGAAATGAGCTCAAAGAGATTTACTCCAAGTCAACATTACTTTAAAACCTTCACAACGGACAACACATTACTTTATTTATCATGTTCTTTGTATAAAGACTAAAAAAGGAAAAGAAAACCAGCCACAATGCCATCGTGCCCCATTAATAATTTGACACCTTTGGCTTTGTTGACAAAACTCGTCTGGCAGAAGTCAGCCACCACCCAAGCATGATGGTCTGAGGCAAACCCTCACAGAGTTTCACTGAAGAACGGCTTCCCCCAAGGGAAGCAAAATGCCCAGGAAAGCCCCGCTCGTGGTTAGCCACGCCAGTCCAGGGCCCCGAGGCCCAGAGAACAGTGTGTGGAGGCGCCCAGGAGACGGGCTTGGGGTGCTGAGTCCGCAGAGCAGCAACAAGAAACCATCGGGGACTAATTACCGAGCGCCACGAAGGGCAGGCCTAGGGGAGCACGCCAGGGCGACACACAACGGAGGAGCCCGTCTGGCGCGGAACAGATGGGAGGCCGGGGCCAGCTCTGGCCTCTAGCCGGGCGGGGGCTTTTCAAATCCTTCCCACCTGCACAAGTGCCACAGGCATTACAGAGGGAGGGGCCCGAGGCGGGAGGGGTTCGGGCCGTCTGGTCCCCCTTCCCACCTCACCTACAGCAGCTCTACTTTCCTGTAACTTTACTCTCCAAGTAAGATTTTATTTAACCAGAGTTCCTTTGTTTAAAAAAAGAGTCAGTAGAAATATACTAAATAATTCCACAGTTCATGAAAAATAGTCGGGTCACCATGGATACTATGTTCAATGCCCAAGGGCCGCTCTTAAAATCTGGATCTTGGGGCGCCTGGGTGGCACAGCGGTTAAGCGTCTGCCTTCACGCTCAGGGCGTGATCCCAGCGTTCTGGGATCGAGCCCCACATCAGGCTCCTCTGCTATGAGCCTGCTTCTTCCTCTCCCACTCCCCCCCTGCTTGTGTTCCCTCTCTCACTGGCTGTGTCTATCTCTGTCAAATAAATAAAATAAAATCTTTAAAAAAAAAAAAAATCTGGATCTTAACTTCCCCAAGGTCAAGATAGCTGGAGGGGAAAATCAAGGCCACAAGACGGTCTCCCGTCCTCTGACCCAATTCCAGGCGCTGTTAGATGTGGACACGTAGGCAGGGGGTAGATTAGAAAAGGTGAGGTCATTCTCATGCACAACAGGGAATCCGACTGGCTTCTTCAGCTCTCAGAATAAGCTCTTCCATAACCAGGAAAGCCCACTGGCCTGGGAGACGCTCTGAAGGCATTAATACATTAGTTATCAGGAAGCAGGTCCTACCTTGCTAATCAGGGCAGGTGCAATAGTTTTATTGATGTGCTCAACAGCCTTTGAGACACCTAGAAGGAACAATCGTATCAAATTACCGACATTAACGAAAAACAGGCTTGAGCAGCATTGAGCGAACCACCAATGATGTCAACCCAAAAATCCAGAAGCCCACCCAAAGACCTTAAATGGGACCGCTCTCAAATCCCCATTTCTCTGTCCCCCCAGAATCGGGGTACTTTCCGGCCCAGTCTGAGTGCTCTTACCTAGGACCCCCAAGGATTAAAGCCACACAGAGAGCAACCATTTCAGAATGTCTGAAGGGGGGTTAGTTGGCAAAATCATGCACTGGGAACACCAGCCATAGAAACTACAGGATGTCCCATGTATTACCTGTGTGCACAAGGCTGGTGCCAGGAACTCGTTAATATACTTAACGGGTCTGGAGACACCTGACCAGTAGAGATTGACGAAGAAGGAAAAAAGACAGACTCAGAAGAGAACAGGCTGTGAAGGACAGGGAGTGAGAGAGAGAGAGAGAGGAGAGAGGAAGGCAGGAGAGTCACAGGACCATGACTCATGATGGTCCAGGCGAGGCACGGTCCAGGCGAGGCACAGCCCGGCTTCAGACCAGTACCTGCCCGGGCCGTTGGCAATGGGAACCTACGGGACAAATTGCCTTCCTGCGGCACGATCGCCGGATCGCTAGCCCTGGGCTTCCCCAGCTCACTTCATCACCACCTCTCCCCTGCAGTCTTTTTAGACTTTTTCCCTAATCATCGCCCTCCTCTGTAAACGTTATCCCGGAGATACACTGTATATCCATACAGTGGCCCTCTGGAGGGCCATAAATCGTGGTAAAATCGTAGAATGTTTTTGCCCCCGCTCCCAGAACCAATTTCCCAGCCCTGGGTCAATAGTGCCCCTGTTGAGGATGCATGGTCTGGCCCCATCTGCTTTTCTGTAATTCGGCCACAATGATTCCGTCTACAGAAAGGCGAGCATTGCAAAATCAGTAACAAGTCAACCTGCACAGAGGCCAGCAGAGGCTGGCTTGGCCAGACCGGTGCCTCTGTGAATCAGCAGAAAGATCCAACTACAGGGACTGATCTGCACGTGAGCCACGGCCTAGACCTTCCAGATACTTTCCTGAGACGACACCCTTGGAGACTGGAAGCACGCAGGGCTCCTCGCTTAGTATTAGTTAACATGTCTCCTTAGCCTGAGGTTCCCTGGCCTACCCAGTTCTCCCAATTGGAGACAAACCGCAGGAGAAGCGAGCATTAACACGTGTCCCCCGAGAGTACTGGTTTAGGAAGGCCGGAACCGATAGGGCCAGCTCTCCCAGCTGCCCTGTGTACGCACTCACCATCCACACCGTAGGCCCAATCAGAGGTGCCGCCCTCAAATACGAGGCACACGGAGAGTGGGCTGCAGGCGTGCAAGAGGCACGCAGCCACGCTCCAGAGATGGGCCAGGGGTCCAACTCTTACCTTTTCCCATGTAGCGGGTCTTGTCATTGTCCCGGAGCTCGAGAGCTTCATAGATACCAGTGGAGGCACCACTGGGCACAGCAGCTCTGAAGAGACCTGGATGTTGGGGGAGGGCGGGGAATAGAGTCACGATTGAGAAACACGGTTCAACCCTTCCCGAGTCCCGCCCCCTCACAGATGGCATCTCTTAGGAAATGCTGCCACTTCCTCCCACCAACGGGGAGGTTCAGAGAGGCCGGTTCCCCTGCCTTTCACGCTGGTACCGGCCTCCAGTGCGGACCCTACGGCACGGCTGGTGGATTTCTCTAGTTTGAAGAGAAAGCTTTCAAGCAGGGCTTCTCAAGTGTTAACGTGCACACACACCACCTGGCCACCTTGTTAAAATACAGGTTCTGACAAGGGAGGTCTAAGACTCTGCATCTCTAACAAGCTCCAGCTGGTGCCCTGCAGAGCCCGGGGACCACCCCCAGTGGCATCACCCAACAGACACACGAAGCAAGCCACGGGAAATTCATTTAATGTGTGATTTAACCAAATATACCCAAGAGATCACCATTTCAAACATGTAATCAATAAAACATTATGAGGCAAAAAAAATAAAGGTATGAATTTAATAACACTGGGACACAAAGCACTGCCCTATGCAGTCTCGCAGACACAGAACCCAGCCATCTGGCTAGACTAATACTGTGGGGCATAACCGTGGCTGGTCTTGGAGGACAGTGTCAAGAAACATACTGTAGTGATCTGGCTACAAGGGCAGACAGGTTCAGGGGAGCAGGAAATGAAAGCAGCCTCTAGGCTCTACTTGGAACTGGAGGAATTTCCCCATCTGAGGCAGGTGAAGGCAAATGAACAAAGAGGGAAAAAACCACCAGGTATGTTCATCAAATTACTGGTTACTACGTCTGTGGCGTCGCAGTGACTGTGTGTGCACAGCTAGATGCGGGGTTTCTGCACACAGGCCATGGCTCTATATCCCCACCAGGCAGTGGACGAGGAGAGGAAGCCATGAAAGCCAGGGCCCCTAATGGAACTACGGACTCTGGGTGCCGCTATGTCAATGCAGGGTTGCCTGTAACAAACGTCCTGCTCTGGTGGGGGAGGCTGTGCACGTGTGGGGATGGGAGGTGTGTGCTCTCTGTCCCTTCTGCTCAATTTTGCTGTGAGCCGAAAGCTGCTCTAAGAAGTAAATTGGGGGAAAAAAAAGTGACGAGAGGCTCTTAACAAATCCACGATTTCCTGTTTTTGAAAAGCACCAAGAGACACACAAGAGACATGGTTCCATTCATTTAAATTTCAAAAAATATTAATTTTGACCATTTTAAAGTGTTTCAAAGGAAATGCCCCCTTCCCACCAATCTTCTAGGATCTTGAGTCTTTTTTCACTGTTGGTTAAAGTCCATTAATAGCCAAATGGAAAGTTCCACCCTCTGACTAAACAAGCCAATCTCGTTACGATGTAAGGGAATTCCCAGCATCCTCTGAGAACCCACGGTCCTAGGCATGAAGCACGTGCTCGAAGCAAGCCCGCGATGACAATACCCACCACAGTGAGTAACCCTGGGCAGAACGCAGCAGGGTTTTGCTCAGTGATGCCTGGACTTGAGGGACTTTCTTTTCCGGGGCAAGGGGGGAGGGGAGGGCAGGAAGGGAAGGGCTGCAGTTTCCACAGACAGTGACTCAGCTCTGACTGGCAGGTCTGTGTGCTCAGCACCACTGGGTGATTCTGCCTGAAGCTTCTTTTCCTACCTCGCCAACGAGGTCCATCTAGACAAGAGCTGAGATGTTGCTGGAGGTTAATACACCAGATTTCCTCCAAGTAAAAAAAGGGGGAGAGCCAGGTAAAAGAACGAGAGCCTCTGGAGTGTCCCAACACCCCCATGTAAGAACTTTCCCAATCCTTGGTCGAAGAATGATTTCTAGAGACAAAAGCGAGAACGCTCTGCGTACACTTGTGCTCCATCCCACCACAGCAGACCTGCTTGTCTGCTCGGAGCAAGCTGCGAGGCAAACGAGTGAGGGGCCTTATAGGGACAAGGTATCACCTTACTTCCCGACCTCACTGACCTGCAAGCCAAACGGTTTTGTTTGAAATACCAGGCAGCAGCAGGAATAGGACCCCCTGCCCGGCAACCCTCTCCACCTCCCTCCCCACCTCCTCGTGGTCAGGAACCACAACCTACCAGCACGTGCACATCAGAAGGAAAGGTTTTTACAATAGACCTTTCCTTGCCTAAGACTCTGTCGTTTGAAGTTTTACAAAGACTGGAGTGCGGCAGAGGTGCAGACACAAAGGTGCACTTACCTTTGGAGGTGTAGAGGTCAACCTCCACGGTGGGGTTCCCACGAGAGTCGAAGATCTCTCTGGCGTGGATCTTGAGAATAGACATGGTGACTTTCTGTGGGGAAACACAGTTCATATTTCCCATCAACCATAATGTAGCCTTGGGTCATTCATCCGAAGAATCACTTCTGAGGATTCCTGGTCTAGAAAGAATTTACACTGGACAGATAAGGGTTGCAAGAAGGCTGCCAAGAGTGGGGAAAGCCTGCTGGGCCCAGCTCTGCAGGGCCTCAAACCCCCAGTAGTCCGGAGCTTGTCCTATAAGCAAAGAAAGCCTGGTCATGTGTGCCAGGGAGAAACCAAAAACAAGTGGAAAGATTAATGTGCTGCTGGCATGCAGAATGGCTAAAGATGAGGTGGTCTGAAGCGAGTTACTGTCAATAGTTCCCAACGAGGGCTGGCATGGGAATGGAAAGGGACCAAGGGGACATGAAGGTCACAAGCAAACTCATCCAGGACAAAAAAATAAAGAACCCCAAGGTGATCCAAGGAGGAAAATCTGGTTTATAGTGGAATAGCGAACTCAGAGCTGGGGACATGGTCTATGGTCTGTACGCTGTGGTCTTTGTTACGGCCAATTTCTGGGCCTTTCACATTTCACAGTACTTGGGTCTTTAGTAAGACAGGGCACACGAAAAATAATATCTAATTAGTATTCCTTTCAATAGGCATTTTACCCATTCAAAAAAACTGAATTACGAAATGTCATAATTTGAAACTAGAATAAAGATTCTATCCTTGAATGCTAAGATACTCCAAGGGAAAAGGCTTTCTTTGAAAGTACTTTTTAAAAAAATGATTTGCAGCTACAAATTTGCAGCTAGCAGATACCAAGTTCTCAAAGAAAGCCCTTTCTCACCCCCACCACCCCCCTTCCAGGGACTTCCAAGGAAGAAATGATCTCGTAGGACTGAAGGCGGCCCAGCGGAATTGGGTTAGTGTTCAGAGCCATTATCTAGCTGGGCTCCTCTCCAGTATCTTGTCTGGAATGTTCTGAAGCAGCAAATGGCACCTTTCTTTTTTATAAGTTTCAAAATTAGACAGTGAAGTCACTTCTGTGGCTTTGCAGTCTATGTAACAATGGAGTTTTATTCATCACCCAATAAAAAAGTACCTAGTTTTTATTTTCTATCTTACAAAAAGGCAAATTTGTTTAAATGTATTTTTTAGTTTTAAGATTTTAGTTAACTTTGAGTTTGGGCAAATTACATACCTGCGTATGATCGCCACCACCCAAAAATGTCCCCTCAGGCCCTTTGCAATCTCCCCCCATCCCCAGGCCACCAGACTTACTTGATGATTTTAGATGCACTTTTAAACACATCTTTATTACACTATGCCCTCATGCTGTCCTAAGATGTTTTTCATTTAATTTTCGTGACATTAAGAAAAAGTGATTTATTTCAGGGTGTGAAAACAAAATTCAACTTATCTTTAAATTGTAGAGAAAACTATTCCTGAAGTCATTAAGGTTCAGTGAGCAAGGCCAGCAAGGAGGGCTGGCCTGACCAGGAGCGTTCACAGCTCATCTGCGGGGACAGAACCCCGGACCAGGGGTGGCACGTGTTGACCGACCGGTCAGTGAGGGCCTACGTGTGTCCCCGCCCGCGTCACCCACCGGCCACACCGCGCAGAGGGAAGACCACATTGCAGGAGAAACAAAGAACAGGAAGTTTTCTTAAAATACGTCCTTTTAATCGGGGGCGGACTGCCAATGGCCCGGCCGGGGAGCCGGAGCAGCTCCTGCCCGACCTGGGCGAGGTCGCCGGGACGGCTTTACCAATTATGCAATGGCTCGGCCGCAGTCTCAAGAACAAGAACCCTCTGAAGTTCCATTCATTAGTCGCTGCCCATTCCGTCACCAGCCTCCCCACAGCAGGCCGAGGGCCACCAGCGGGGCGCAGGGGCTGCTGGTGGGGGGAGGGGATCGCGGCTTCTGGGCACCTCTCCCGTCCCTTCCCCTCCCTCCATTTTAGGAAAGGCCTGGCTCTAGCTAGCACCCGGGGTTAGGCCTGTCGCTCTGTCTCCCCAAGCCCTTGCACCCTCCGCGCTCGCTGCACGAAAGGCCCGCGCGTCCCACTCCCGAGTTCCCAGCAGTGCTGCGGCCCCGTAAATCCGTAATCCCGGGCTAATCAGCTCCTGCCCCTCCGGCGAAGCACGGCTCGCACGTGCCGACCCGCCCCTTCCACGTCCCGGACGGACCCAAGGGCAGGGCCCCGCAGGCCTAGGCGCCGGCCCGGTAGCCTTTCCCCGGGTCCCTACCTGGCCGCCGGATAGCGCTGCCCGGGAAAGAAGCAGAGGATGTTGCAGGTACCGAGCACGAGCGTTTACCCGCAAGGTCTGAGCACTCCGAGTACCAGAGCCTAGTCTCCGCGCCGCCTGACCCGACTTCCTGCCCAGCTCCCCGAAGCCCCGCCCACTTCTCCTCCCCCGCCCCGCCCCCGCCTCGCCGCCTTGCCATTGGCCCGGCGCGCCGTCACTCGGGCCCGCGCCTCCCGGGAAGAGGCGGGACTGAGGCGGCGGCAGGGGCCAGGAGGGGGGAGCGACAACCCGGGGACGTGGAGCGAAGCGGGGCTGGGGGGTCCCGACTATCCCGCGGCTGTGTGGGGGTGCGGGCGAGTCCCTGCCCCGACGCCCTCCGTTACCCCCTCTGGCCTGAGACCCCTGGCCAAGCAGGGTCTGTGGCGCCGGGGCCCCGGGGAGGGGCGGGGTGGCGCGGCCGGCATGAGGGTTCGGGGCTCCGTCACGTACTCCGTGTCCCGCACGCACGCAGCGTCGCTCCGGCGCCTCACGTCCGGCCCACGACCTTGGCGACGACCTTCGCGGCCCGCCCTTCCCGGCCTACCCCCCCCTTCAGTATGGTGCGGAAGACCCCGCCGGCCTGGAGACGTTGGCAGCCGCGCGCCTCGATCCCGTTCCCCGGCCGGGTCTGCCGCGGGGCCGCGTGTCGGGGGCCACGTGCGCCCGTCCGCGCCTGCGCGCTCCGCCCCTGGCCGCCCCCGCCCCCCTCGCCCGCCAGGGTGACCCGGTCTTTTGTCCTTGTGCGTCGGCCAGACAATGGGTATCGGGCCGAGGTGCCCGAAAGGAAATTTACTTTCCTTCAATTAAAGCTCATGCTTTTTGACCATTTCCTACGTGCCAGGCACTTCTCCACGTGCGTCCCCAGTGTTAATTCGGCCTCCAGCTCTTACTAATGTTGCATCCAGAAAGCGGACTTGGTGTTCCTTTCTCACCCGATTTCTGTGAACCACACATGTCATGATGTGGGACTGGAATTTCACACAGAGCGGGGGGGGGGGATTTCTCAAAGTTCAAAGCAGGTAGTATTTCACGGTAGTCTGGCAAATGAAAAACAGGATAGGGTCGGTGCAGTGATTTCATCTTGCTGATCAAGAAAGAATTGCTGCCCATTGAAGAAAAGTTCTGCAGCCCATTCCCCCCCCCCAAGGAGGGGCTGAGGCAATTACTACATTTTCTATTATCTCTAGTTTTGTATTTGCCAGCATTCTCCTGGGTCTGTAAACCTGAGATAAAGTAGTGTCGTGTATCTCCATATTTTCTGCATTGCCTTGCAGAGAGAGATTCAAATGTGTATTTGAATTTAATTATTATTTCTCCTGGTCAGCTGCAAAAACCGTTTTTCTTGCTTCGCTCCTCACATTTTTATCCCGAGCTACTGGGTTAGGTTTCCAAGGCACTGGGTAAAGGTGAGGGCCAATTGAGTCCACGGTATTTTGTTTCCTATTGGCTAAGAAGCAAGATCTTTCAGATTAAATTAGAGCAACAAGGAAATTGTAAAATGTTTCCTAAAGAATTACGTGAATTTTGCAAGCAGTTTGTGATTTTGCCAGCCATACACTGATGTTTCAGGCTGCTTAAAACCAAGATCCCAGCCCCATGACTCAGCAGCTAAATCAGCTTCTAAGCTTTATAACTAAGGAAATCAAGACACTTAGAGCTCATGTTCAGAGCAATTCTAAGGCGTGGTTCTGAAAGGGCTCCAAAACAATCTCTTTTATTTTACATTAACACGGTGAGAGCGATAAAAAAGAAAGACGAGGCTCTCTGGCCAGACCCGGTGAATCTAGCAGGAAATCAAATGCAGAACCTGGTCTCAGCTGTTGTTCAAACAGTCTTGGAGGCCACAGCATAGCGTCCTGAGCCAGCACTTCGACCTCCCAATTGTAGCTCAAAGGTTAATGATTGATAGAGATGACCTCACATCTTTCCCCAAATCCACAGGCTGCCAAATGCCCTGCCTTGTCTCCACATCTCTGGGGCTTCGTTAGCTGGTCATGGAGCTCACATCGGTCTGCCGTCCAGTTCAGGGGCATTTACCTTGTTGCAAGGATTAAGTTATTATTTATCATGGACAGGATGCTCGTGGAGCAATTTTTGCCGGGGCATATCAAAAGCACTCACCTTCCTGGTGGGCAGGGAGGGGATAGGAGTATCCAGTGCTGACACCAGGGTTGAAGGAAGGTGAAGCTGCCGCAGCCTATGACCCACCCGGGTTACTGATTCTATCGGTGGCACACATACACACCTCTGGGTGAAAACTGCTGGCCGGCTGTAAAAGTGACCTAGTTCTTTCAGAAGGGGAGTCTCTAGCCAGACCGGAAGCTTCAGTGATAAGGGGCCTAAGGGCGGTAAGAGATCAGAGGAGGAGAGGCCATCAAGGGCTCTAAGTGAATGGCCTCTTCTAACAGACCGTGAGGCTTTTGTGTTTACTGCTAAGTATTTCGCATATGCCAGAAACTACATAAAGTGTATCTGGTGTAAAGAATAATAATTTAATGTCTGTGCATCCATCACTGGCTTAAGAAACAGAGCATGAGCAATGGCATTAATGTCCCTGTGTATTCTTCTCTGGCCCCATCCTCTTATCTGCTATCGACTATCCTTATGCTTATCCTTCCCTTGCTTCTCTTTACGGTTGTTACCTATTTTTTTGAACTTTATATAAATGGCATCATACTGCTTATAGCCTTTTGCTACATCTTTGTTTGGCTCAACCTGACGCCTGTAAGTGCCATCATAGATGGTTCATTTTCAGGGCTGTGTAGTGTTCCGTTGTGTGAATATCACACTTTTTTTTTTTTTTTAAATCAGTGTACCTACCTTTGGGTGGCTTCCTGGTTCCTTTTTTCATGTTAGTATTAGTGCTACTCTGAACCCTGTTGCAAATGTCTCCTGAGCACAGGTGCGACGGTGTATACCTTGCACTTGGGTACCTTGGACGTACACCCAGATGCGGGCCATAGGTTTAAGCATCTTCAACTTTGTTTTCCGAAGGAAGTATCTTATACCTCCAAAGCACTTCCACCGGCAACATATATGAGTTCTGACCCAGCATGAAAAGGAAATTCCATCTTCCCTGCAATTTTTGCTAGAAATTTGATTGATTCTTGATTTACCACCCTTTTCCGGTCCTTCACAAAGAAACTCACGCGTCCCTCTACCTTTATGGCAGCTTGGAGGGCCCTTCCTAGGCCTTCCTGCTGTCACCAGCCCCCTCCTCTGCCTTCTTCAGAGGTGACTTCGTAAAGTCAGCTGGAGGAAGGAGGGATTGGGCAAGACATGGATGTAGGAAGACAGAGCGCAGTATGGTTTTTAAACAGAGTCACTGCTAGGAGGGTATTTATCCAGGGGTGCCCAGAGAAGAGGAATGAGGAAGGGGACTAAAGATTTAAAAAACTCAGGGAAGTTGGGGAAGCAAGGCACAGGCACCCTCCAGCAGAGTTCCCTTTGGAGGAGCTCATGAAAGAGAGCAAGCAGGGACTGGAGGCTTGGTTTGAAAGAGCTGTGATGGCTCCTCTGGGTGTCAACTCCTTTATCTTTGCAACGGGTGTGATAATCCCAACCTCAGGAGGCAGCCAGGAACTGTAACAGCTCCAGGTAGTCTTATCAGTGCAGGAATCAGCTCTTAAAGCTGGAGCGAAGACCCACCAGCCACCGGTATGTCTAAGAGCAGCTGTGGCAGGTTCCTGGGGCACTTTTCTTTTTAGTCCTATCTGCTCCCACCCGTTCTTTCTCCCAGTTCTTAAGGTTGTCTCTGGAAGGGAGGCCCAGGGAGCTGTAGCCCAGGAGGCTGAAAAACCCTGTTTGTGTGGCCAGCGCAGAGGGCTCCTGCCCATTAGCCGGGCGGGTGGCATTTCTAGAGGCGAGGAGTGCAGGACGCTCAGATGGCCCACTCCGAACTGCCAGTCCCTGTGAAGGAAAGAGAGGTCCGAGGAAACAGTGTGAGAGCTCCCGATGGAAAAGCAGGAGCTGAGTTCTTCGTTCAGAAGGGAGTGGCCCCTTGTGATTGACCAAGAGTACGGTTTCCATGGAGCCGTCACAAGGACCGCAAGACAATGAACAATTCTCCCTCCACCTTTCCCAGATGGACGTTACTGAGGCCTTATTACCTGCCAGGTGTAACCCATCTCCCTGTCAACAAGACCATGAACAGGTTCCGTGTGATCACATCCATTCGCAGAGCACGCAGAGGCTGGCTGACTTGCCCAAGCCCGCAGCTCGTGAAGAGAGGCGCCAGGGGATCAGCTCTTCCCCCAGCCACTTGGCACCCTGTCCTCCAAGAGGAAGTTCACTTTGTCCTTGGATTTTAATGAGCTGCCGCAACACTGAACTTAGTCCGAGGAGCCTTCCCTTACTTAGCCTATTCTACCCGTGACTACCACTCCCTCACCGAATGTAACTGTAACAGCTTCAGACTGAGAAACAAGACTCACGAGGGCTTCATGATCTGCTGGATACTGTCGTTCTCTCCAGAAAGGGTTTGGAGCTGGAAGGAGAAAGCAGCTTGCAGAATCCGAGCAGCTGTTACATTGTATTGCAGTTTGAGCTCCAATTACAAAATGTCCCCAACCCCATACTCGTGGTGGCATTTGCTGGCATTACCTAAACAAAGGGGTAGAAACTCTCTCTGATTTTCCACAGACCCTTTACAGTTCCTTGAAAAGCGAAGTCCCTTGACCTCCTACGCTGGAATTCCCTGGCTGCTCCCTTAGTCTTTCTGTGATTGCTTCCTGATGGTCAGGAAAGTACCCAGGACAGGATGGATTTCAGCACAGAGTTGTCGGAGCCGGTCAGGATGTTAGAAGGGCATTGCAGACTGGGTCAATTTATAACTGGTTGACTGGTTCTCCTAAGGGGCTGATCCCAAACTGAAGGCTCGTTTCTTGTAGCGAGGACATGCAGCTAAAAAGTCACAGGTTGTCAGAGCTGGGCCGGACAGCTGCACGAGTGAAAGGCTGACTCAGGATTTGCCCCAGACAGGCCAGGCCGAGATGCAGGGTGATAAACTGTGCCCTCCTGAGGAGCTCCTGAGTGCCTGCCATGCCCACAGTGCCCGTGAAAGGATTTCTCAGATAGGGCAGGTCATTATCACTGCATGCACTCAACTGGATCGAGGATTGGCACCAGAAGTGGCCAATGAGCTGGCCTGGCCTGAGAACTCTGCCCAGTAGGAGCATGTCATGATGGCCTGGGGGTGACTGGCCAGCCAAGTTTGAATTCAGGGTGTACAAAGAGAATGATCTGATGGTAGAAAGACACGGAATAGGCCATAAGCAGAAGCCATGAGGCTGGAAAGTCCACGAGGAAACAGACTCCATGAGGCGGTGAGAAGTATGGTGTCTGTTGGTTTAAGTCCCACCCTAATCTAGGATGACCTCATCTTAATTTGATTGCACGTGTAAGACCTTATTTCCGAATAGGTCATGTTCATGGGTTTCAGGTGAACATGATGTTTTGGGAGATGCTATTCAACAAAGTACAGCCTCCCGTCTTTCAGGGTCTCTCCCTGGAGCCTCTCATCATTCAGTAATCTAGCCCAGTGGTTGACAAACTGGCTCATAGGTCAAATCTGTTTTTATAAATAAAGTTTTATTGGTTACAGCCATGGACCTTTGTTTACATATTGTCAGTGGCTGCTTTCAAGCTTCAATGGCTAAGTTGAGCAGTTGTAACAGAGACCACAAGGCCCACAGGGCCTAACCTAACCCTTTATACAGAAAGTTTGCCTCCTACCCGCATCTGTTTCAGCTTCTCACAGGACAGCTGTAGCCCAAGAAAGCAGCCATCCGAAAGGACAGCGCTGATGGAGACACCTCTTGCTGATGTCCCATTGGTTGAAGCAGGTCACATGGTCAAGCCCAGCATCATTGTGGGCGGGGCTACCTATAGGTGTGGCTCCCAAAAGGTCGGTTCTTGGGGACCTCAAAGAAACAGTCAACCACACAGGGCAGGCCAGAAACGGGGACAATTGGTGAGGGGACTGTTGCCTGTCCAGGGGACAGACCGTGGTATGGTAACTACGTAGGTCCCAAGGGTGGTAGCAAAGGGTGCATGAGAAGTGATGGATTCCGGATATATTTGCAAACACAGCTGAGGCTTTTTGCAGTTGGACTGGATGTGTGCAGAGCACACAATTATTTATTCTGACTCACCTACTTCCAAAAAGGATCTGAGACTCCTTGAAGAGAGCTGTGTGCAATAAAATCAATACATACTAAATCAAGACTAGAAAGATCCGTACCAAACTTTCAAGAGAATGGGCAAACAGCCATAGGGGAGGGGAAAGCTTGGCAGCAAGGGCTGCCTTGGCCCAGAGGACACACGCTCCTTGACACATTTTGCTTCCATCTTGGGAATCAATATAGTTATAATAAAAATACAAAAGTGTCAAAATAAGAAAGATGGCCACGATGGGAATGGTGCCCCTTTAGAAGCAGCACCCTTGGGTGGTGCATACTCTGACCGAACGTGGGCAGTGGTCCTGCTTGGGGACTGCACTGGGGGTGTGATTGGCCACCGTAATACTAAATATATTACAGAAGATTTTGGAAAGACTCACTGATGAGTTTGCCTCTGCTAAAGCTGGGGAAGTGAGATTATAATTGATTTTTTTTTTTGGTATAAGTAAAATATTTACACTTATAACAATGTGAATTTTAATACACTTTCTTTTTAAATTTTTAAAAGATTTTATTTATTATTTGAGAGAGAGTGAGTGCAAGCAGTGGGAGGGGCAGAGGGAGAGGGAGAAGCAGGCTCCCCGCTGAGCAGGGAGCCTGACTCCGGGCTGGACGCCAGGACCCTGGGATCATGACCTGAGCTGAAGGCAGATGCTTAACCGACTGAACCACCCAGACGCCCCTTACTTTTCAATTTTTAAATAATTCCTCAACCACTTTAATGTCCTGGGGGGAAAAATCAACTATTAAAAAATACATAAACACGTGTATTTGGGGGCATACATTTTTCCTCCTGTGTCAGGCTCCAATATTGCAGGTCCTTTTATTTAAAATTGTGGTATTTGGGTAACTAGATGGCTCAGTCAGTGGATCTTGGGATCGATTGTAAGTCGGAGCCCCACGTTGGGTGTGGAGATTACTTGAAAAGAAGATCTTAAAAAAAAAAAAATTGTGATATTTTGCTCATCATGGATTTTGGTGTCAATTTTGATGTTTTAAGATATGATTTCTCTACATTACTGAGGTTTGAGCCCCCGTCCCGTGAATTGTGTGTCCCAGACGAGTGCCTGCTTGCCTCCCCCTAATTCCTGGCCCAGGGTGATACGGTGGCTAATGTTAAAGGAACCTCGATAGAAGATTCTTGTCCAGCCCACAGAGGACCCCGCTAGGGAGGCAGCAAGGGGGGGAAGGCAGGACCACCCCCACTGACCCCCAGGAGCAGAGCAGACTTCGGGGGCTTGAGACCTGAAAGAGAGTCTCGGGGAGGCTGGGGAGTTTGCTGCAGCTGGATTTAGGAGAAAAATAGGCGGCTTTTCCAGACGTTCCGCGTTCCGCCCCTGCGGGCTAGCTGTGCAGGGAGAGTCTGGGGGCTGCCGTTGCTCCCTTGGTCCTGAAAGGCATGTGTGCATACATATTTAAGGTGAATTAAAATTAATTTACTGTCAACCATTTTGAGATTCTTAGAAGATTTTTAAGATGATTTGTGAACACTGGGGATTAAATCAAAAAAGAAGAAGAAAACAAACAACCCCGAAGGCTGAGCACGAACACCCGCCACGGATTCCATTCATAATAAATGGATTTTGGGATCCAGGAAAGACAGAGATGCTTCGGCAAAGACAAAGATGCTTCTGTAACTTTCCAATTAAAGTGTCCCATTTGGACGCCATCCCGGGCCTCGCCAATGTGGTGCTTGTGCACAGAGTCCTGGCAGGGGAAGGGCCACCGCAGGCCGTGCCAAGGTCCCTCTCTTGGTCCCGTCCTAACAGTGTCCTTGGGCTCGCTCTAGACCAGAAGCTTTTACTCCTGCTGCCAGACCCACAGGTACCAGACCCCCAGGCGGGGGCCTACATCTTGGCGGTGCGTCTTGTACTCTGAGTTTAATTTATTCTCATTCACCCGAAGAGTCAATATATAGACTATGGCCCATTTACTGCAAAGCCCAGTTTCTTGATCTGGGCTGGAGTCCCATAAAAGCACCATCAGAGGCTCGAGAATGCCTGAAATTGCACGCAAATGCACAGGTTTGGTGCACATTTTCTGAGGGGAAGGATTCTACTTGAAACTCCTGAAGGGTCTGTGGCCCAGAAAGATAAAGAATCATCGATCCAGAGTGCCCTGAAGAACTTGCCTTTGCTCACCTGAATCACTTGAGGAAATGAATGTACTTCCACAAACTCTGTATA
The DNA here is from genome assembly GCF_002007445.2 of Ailuropoda melanoleuca. Taxonomy (NCBI): domain Eukaryota; kingdom Metazoa; phylum Chordata; class Mammalia; order Carnivora; family Ursidae; genus Ailuropoda; species Ailuropoda melanoleuca. The sequence goes on from NC_048228.1 coordinate 6,333,929, forward strand.
AAATGTCCCTGTGTATTCTGACCCGAGAGCAGGGAAGAGGCACCCCGCTCCGCAGGCAGCCTTACCCCCTGCCAGGAGCAATGCTGTGGGCCAAAATCTACGGTAGATACGCCAGGTGAAGAGAATCAGAAAGCGGGGGAAAGGCATCAATTTCTACCACCCGTATTGGTGTTTTTCTTTTCTTTTGTTTGTACCTTTTAGAGAGGGTTACATACCCTTTTGGAATTCGAGGTTCTTCCCCAATAAAAAATGTACCTCTGTGTGCTGATTCACACAGTTTCGGGTGTTCTTCAACTTGGATAGGGAGAGAGCCCCACGTTCTTGTTTGCCTCCTGTGTGAGCGATGTTGAAACGTTCTGCATGCAGCAAAGGTTATTGAATGCCTTCCGGCCACCAACTCAGGGCTGGGAACGGATTCCAAGGTGAGTCAGACGCAGGTCCTGCCTCTGAGGGCAGCTGGGCGGCCGGTGGATGGAGCAGACACAGCCGCGGTGCAAAGTCAAATGCTGAAGGCGTCCGTGATGTGAACTATGGCATGAGAATTATTTTGAGCTGAAGGCATTTGAGAATGGGATTTTTTTGTTGTTGTTCTGTCTCCTTTATCTGTCTAAAAGTAAAATTTCCTAAAGGAACTCAAATTGTCATGAATCCCTCTCCTAGGAGCAACCAGGGAAGATGGACTCTTATCGATAAACACTGTCACAAAATTCCCACCTGTTCTCTGAAGGGCTCTTCACCCCCTCCGTTCCCCTGGCAAGTTCTAATCTCCTTGAGTCATGTTTTTCTGTGAACTCCCCTATGTACAAAAATGCAAATCTGTCGTCTTTTTTTTTTTTTTTAAGTTTCAGGTATATAACATAATGATTCAACAATTATATATGTTACAAAATTTATCTTTTCTTTCGCTGATCTGTCTTCTGTAACTTTAATTTGCAGGCCCTCAATGACAAAACACAACAGAGTAGAGGAACAGTTTTTCCTCTCTGACAATGTCGTACCTCGGGCAGCAGCACCTCTGGTTTCTGATCTGTATTGAAATTGGATTAAAGTTACCTTGCTATTCACCTGCTGGTTAAAGTTCATTCAACAAATGTTTATTGAGGGCCTACTGTATGGATAGGCCCTGTGTTAGGAGCTGGATAGGGAACAGAGAGCAAGGTAAAGATCTTGCTCTCATGGCACTTATTTATACCTTGGTGCAGGAAACAATCCATAAGCAAGTAAGACAAAGACAGTCAGTTGGTGGTAAATGCTATGAAGATCCTTAAAGCAGGTCTCAGGGAGAGAGGGGGCATGGGTGGCACATGTATGATCAGGGTACTATGTGCCCTATATAAATCAATTTATTAATTCAAAATTCTAGCAGTTTATATCTTTAGAGACTCTCCCAGTTCTTAAGATAGGACAGAAAAAAGAAGCAGTTGAGTTTTTTACCACTTCCTTTTTAAATTCCAAAAGTACTCTATGCTAGTTATTAAGTGATTCAAGCAAAACAGAAGCGTACTCATTTCCCATCCCTATTTCACTTGCACTGTGAACAGTCTGGTGTGTGACACCCCCCCCCCGATTTTTTCTTTGTATGTTCCAAGAAACATATAGAGATGGATGCTTTTCAAACAGACTAAAACGGAATAGTTCTACAATTTGCTTTCCTCCCCCTCCCATTGTATCATGTGTATATTTCTCAGTTCATCTATCCTCGCCCTTCTTAAGGCAACATTTAACATTAGAGTTTAAATATCTCATGTGATTTAATTAGTGTCCTGCTGATGGACATTTAGGTTGTTTCCAAATTTTCCCTCTTTTTTTTTTTTTATTTTTTTTTTTTTTTAAGATTTTATTTATTTATTCGACAGAGAGAGAGACAGCCAGCGAGAGAGGGAACACAAGCAGGGGGAGTGGGAGAGGAAGAAGCAGGCTCCCAGTGGAGGAGCCCGATGTGGGGCTCGATCCCATAACGCAGGGATCACGCCCTGAGCCGAAGGCAGACGCTTAACCGCTGTGCCACCCACTTTTCATTAGAGCTTTTACAATTGATTGTAATGAATTTTCTGCCCAGTCTTACGGCCATAAAACACATGACAAATGGCTCAAAATGCTTGCTTTCTGTGGGCACACAGTCACAATTTAAAACTGCAGCTATATACAAGGGTTCTTTTTTTATACTTGGTACCTCTATTTTTATTCAGAATTTTGGGGGTTAAGTTTTCTCTTATTCTTGTTTTGCAATTCCATAACAATGTGCTTCTCTTTCAACGGTAGTTTCTATAACATTAGCTGATTGTGTTTTTGTTTCTTACCTAATGCACTCTGTTTTTCGATGAGAGTTTTCAACTCAGTGCATTTTAAGACAAAATGGGGTTTAATTCAAGGATGAATCAGCCATATGTCTAGTGTCAGTAAAATTATGTATGTATTTGTCTGTACGCATGCTACCCATGCTTTGTCAATGACTTACCTTGTTCATTTCTTTCGTTGGTGAGAGGTCAATGGTTGTGTTATCCTGTCTGGGTGAGTTGTCATAAAAATAGAATTAATTTCATCATCTATTTATTGATGAATTTATATTCTCTTTGTGAGAGAAACACTTATTTTTTTAAGAGATTTTATTTATTTATTTGACAGACATAGAGACAGCCAGCGAGAGAGGGAACACAAGCAGGGGGAGTGGGAGGAGAAGAAGCAGGCTCATAGCAGAGGAGCCTGACGTGGGGCTCGATCCCACAATGCCGGGATCACGCCCTGAGCCGAAGGCAGACGCTTAACCGCTGTGCCACCCAGGTGCCCCAGAAACACTTTTTCTAATTGAAGGTAATTTTTATAAACTTTTGTACCTCTATTATCAACTTTAATTATATCCTTTATTCTTAACTGTGGTCAAAACACATGACATAAAATTTACCATCTTAACCAAACAAAAACGAAAACAAAAACAAAACCCCCAAAAAGCAGGGCCACCAAATCGCAAGATCACCATTAGTTGGTGCTATTAAACCTGCATGCGTTTTTAGAATTAGCTAGAATGATGTTACGCAAATTTCAAACTGAAAAAATAAAGTGCTATCAAGGCATCTAGTCAAGTCTTCAAGCTCGAATCTCTGAGGTTAGCTTCAGATGGAGCTGGAGACCTATGTCCCCAGTGAGCTTTAGGACAGGTAGAAATGAGATTTTGTGGCACATAGAGTATATAGGAAGGCCCAGTAGGACCTAGATAAATGCTTGTTGACTGGTATTAAAAAAAAAAAATTCCCTTCTTTTCTGAAAGCAGAGGGAGCTTGTGAACCAAGGTCAGAATGAAAGGGACAAAGCAGGAATATTAGTGTGCATTGTCACTGGAAAACATAATCTTTTAAAAATAGTCCTTCTCATTTACAGAAGTAGTCAAATTTAGAAAGCAGAGACAAATAAAAAGAAGCAAATAAAACCCATACATAGATCCACTCATGAATGAGCCTCGTAACAACTTGGAGTTTGTTTTTTCTCTCCTTGACAGCTTTATTGGGATAGAATTCACATCATATAGAACCCACTTATTTGAAGTATACATTTCAAAAGTGTTTTAGTACGTTCACAGCGTTGTACCACCATCACAATCTCATTTTAGGGCATTTTACCCCCACCCATTAGTAGATCACTCCTGCTCTCCCCAGCCCTAAGCGCCCACTGATCTATTTTCTGTCTCTGACAAAATTTACCTATTCTGGATATTTCATATGATATGTGATTTGTGTTTGACTTCTTTCACTCACCGTAATCTTTCCAAAGATTGTTGTAACATGTGTCAATACTTCTTGTTTTTGCTGAATAATATTTTATTCTAGAGATATACCACGTTTTTAAAGCATTTTATTTATTTATTTTAAGTAATCTCTATGCCCAAACCCACAGCCCCGAGATCAAGTGTCTCATGCTCCATCGACTGAGCCAGCCAGGCGCCCCAGATATACCAGACTTTTTGTTTTTTAAGTAGGCTCCACGCCCAGTGTGGTGCCCAACGTGGGGCCTGCGCTCTTGACCCTGGGATCAAGACCTGGGCGGAGATCAAGAGTTGGACAACTGAGCCAGCCCTGCGCCTCAGATAGACCACATTTTTAATCCATTCAACAGTCAGTGGACATTTGGGTTGTTTCTACCTTTTGGCTGTTATGAATAAGACTTCTGTGACCATTCACACACATGTTTTTGTGTGGACATATATTATCATTTCTCTTGTGTTTAAACCTAGAAGTGAAACTCTTGGATCACATTCATTGTTTTTCCTTTGCTTATATATTGATATAGGGCCCTCCTCCCCAAGAAAGGGACTAATTTTGAACATACTGTTAAGTAGTTTGTTTTCTCCCCCCACTTAAAAACATACTCTGAGACATCTTTTCATATCATTAAATATTTCTAACCTATAATCTGAAAAACGAATTAGTGCTTTGGGCAAGATACAGCCTAAGTCTGGAAAATGATATTTAGGGGGTAGAATTGAGGGCAGTTCTCCAGGTGTGCCTGCCCCAAACCATCTGGAAGGTTCTAGTATTATTTTAATAGTAAAGTCAACACACAGGCAGCTTGTGTATGTGGAGTGATGCACAACTTTTAAATATTAACAATCCAATAATAAGGGGTAACAAGGAGTCCTTTTGGTTGGGAATTTGGGCTACTTATTTCCACTTGGATATATTCAGCCCCAGGATTCCTTCCCCAACAGAGGCACTGCAGGGAGCGGTTAAGTGCGTGGCTAGTGAGGGGCCACTGGGGGACTTCACCCTGTTCTCGCTCCTGGGTGACCACTGACCTCCCGCCCGTGGCAAGAGGCGTGAACTGGCAACAGAGCAGACTTCCCGAGAAAGGTTTTAGGGATTTCTCAATTCAATTTGTAAACACGGTCACTTTGGGTATGAAGAGTCTAACACCAAGTACATAAAAAGTACCTACGGGCTCCTGGGTAGTCTGCTTCTCCCTCTGCCTTCCCACCCCCACCCCCAGCCTCCTGCTTGTGCTCTCTCTCTCTTTTGTTAAAGATTTTATTTATTCATTTGACAGAGAGAGAGAGAGCGCGCGTGCGCACAAGCAGGGGGAGCAGCAGAGGGAGAGGAAGAAGTAGGCTCCCCGCTGAGCAGGGAGCCCAACGTGGGGCTCGATCCAAGGACCTGGACATCATGACCTGAGCCGAAGGCAGATGCTTAACTGACTGAGCCACCCAGGTGTCCCAGAATAATTTTTTCTAAAGGAAAAGGATATCAACATGACTTCATAACATAACCTGTTTCTCTCACTACCTTTAACATCCATTTCAGATCTATTCCCCTTCTCATCTCCTGGGGCACTTAACAGTTTCCACGGTGTCAGGCCGTGTGGCGTTTTATTATACGCCATTCACCGATTTTCCATTTTGTGGCTAACTGGGCTGCATGTCACTCCTCTCTGGAGGAAAGCACCAATAACTTAGCCCTCAGGATTGTACCAAGTTCAACTAAAGACAAACTCATGAGACACGATTTGCAAACATATAAGGAAACAAGCCATTATGAGTGAGAGTCAGCAGAAACTATGAACAACAGACTTAAGTCAGCAAAAGATTTCAGACTGTGGAGCGATCAGATACAGATAACTAAATACCTATGTATGACAAAAAGGAAAAGGAGTTAAAAATTGAGCAACAGAAGAGATTTCCAAAAATGACCAGATGGGGGCGCCGGGCTGCCTCAGTCAGAAAAGCGTCTATTGGTATACAGGTTGAAGGAAAAAGTCCATAGATGATCTCAATATACGTGGAAAAGTCAACAATCATTTATGGTAAGAATGTTCCCCAAGGTAGGCATAGCAGGGAAATTCCTTAATCTTAGTGTATTAGTTTGCTAGGGCTGCCATCGTGCAGGACCACCAACTGAGTGACTTACACAACAGAAAAATATGTCTTCCCAATTCTGGAGTCTGGAAGTCTGAGATCAAGATGTCCCCAGGGTTGGGTCCTTCTGAGGCTGTGAGGGAAAATCTGCTCCAGGCCTCTTTCCTTGGCTTGCGGACGACCATCTTCTCCCATGACTTTTCCCTTCATCTTTCCTCTATGTGGCTAACTTTCCCCTTTTTATAAGGACACCAGTCATATTGGATTAAGCCCCACCCCAATGACCTCATTAAAAAATTTTTTCTTTTGGGACGCCTGGGTGGCTCAGTCGGTTAAGCATCTTCCTTCGGCTCAGTTCCTGATCTCTGAGTCTTGGGATCGAGTCCCATGTCGAGCTCCTTGCTCTGTGGGGAAACTGCTTGTCCCTCTGACTGCTGCTCTCCATGTTTGTGCTCTCTCTCTCTGACGAATAAATACAATCTTTAAAAAACAATAAATAAAAAATTAAAAAAATTTTTTTAAGTAATCTCTACCCCCAACAAGAGGCTCGAACTCATGACCCTGAGATCAAGAGTCACATGCTCTACTGACTAAGCCAGCCAGCCCCCACCCCCAGTGACCTCATTTTAACTAAATTATCTCTCTAAAAACTTTGTCTCCAAATTGGTCACATTTGGTGGTTGCTGGGGGTTAGTACCTCAACATATAAATTGGGGGGGTGCACAATTCAGCCATAACATAAGCTAGGAAATTCCTTAATCTGAGAAACCATCCTTTTGAGTCAGAAACATAACAAGGATCCTCACCATTACTGATTCTATTTAGTATTAAATAGGAGGTCTTAGCTAATGCAGTAAGATAAGAAAAATAAATGAAATGTAGAATTGGAAAGAAACCAAACTGCCATCATTTGAAGATGATATAATTGTCTATATCCTTGCTGCCCAACAGAAATATAACGTGAGCCACATATGCCATTAAAATTTTTTAGTAGGGATATCAAACAAAGTAAAAAGAAGAGGGTGAAATTAATTTTAGTATTGTATTTTATTTAACCCAGTAGATCCAAAATATCATTTCAATATGTGATCGATATTAAACTTATTCATCAGATATTTCATTCCTTTCCTTGAGCTAAGTCTTTGGAATCCAGCACATATCTTAAGCACACAGCACATCCCGCTTTACCCACATTTCCGGTGCTCAGTGACCATGTGTAGCTCTTTCTCCGGCAGGAAGGTGCTTCAGAAGTGAGTTAGGAGGGCACCTGGGTGGCTCAGTTGTTTAAGCGTCCCAGTCCTGATTTCAGCTCAGGTCATGATCTCAGGGTCATGAGATCAAGCCCAGCATCAGGCTCCGTGCTGGGTGTGGAGCCTACCCAAAATGCTGTCCCTCTCCTTCCACCCTTCCCTCCCACAGCCACCCCCTCCACTCTCTCTCTCTAAAAAAAAAAAAAGCAGCAGCAGATGGGAAGGTCTGTGTTCTGTCAGGCTCTGGGGCAGCTCACACACGTTGCTGATCGCTGGCTCACCTCTTTGGAAAGGAGCTCAGGCGAGCCGAGGCAGCTCCGGCCCCTGCCCCATCTCCTCCAGCCAGGTTTGCGGGCGGCGCTGCGGGGAAGGCGCTGACTTCTCTTGCAAGCTGCCCACCCCATTGCAGGAGGAGGCTTTGAGGTGGTGAAAGGCCAACGTGGGTCTGGCTCATCCTTGTGGGTTCCAGCTACCCTTCCTTTCCCCACTTCACGTCCATCTTTCCTGTTCAAATGCCAGCCGACACAGCAGCACAGCCACAGAGGAACTAGTCACCAGCTCCCACTGGTGCCCGAGGTCAAAGCCACACAAGAATCCTTTCTTCCCAGGTTGATTCCTGGTGATTCTGATAAATTCTAATGGATACGGGAAGAACAGTAGGAGATGACTGTAGTTAATTCTAGTGTAATAAAGGTATGAAAATCCACAAGTCAATGGTGGATTTTCCAAGAAGGAAAAGCTAAAAACAAACAACAAAAATAACCAACCCATCTCATTTGTTACCATTGGAAATGACTATTATGCAACCTCCCTTCTCCGAGAACTGGTACTTGAAGGAAAAGAATTAGAGCATTTAGCCCAGTAGAATATACTCTATATTTTATAAGAACCAAGTTTACTGCCTCAATTGATAAGGGAAAGCTCTATTTACACAGGAATCCCAGCTAACAAACATAGAATGAACGGTAGAATTAGAAAATAAACCTTTTCGGGGCGCCTGGGTGGCACAGCGGTTAAGCGTCTGCCTTCGGCTCAGGGCGTGATCCCGGTGTTATGGGATCGAGCCCCACATCAGGCTCTTCTGCTATGAGCCTGCTTCTTCCTCTCCCACTCCCCCTGCTTGTGTTCTCTCTTTCGCTGGCTGTCTCTATCTCTGTCGAATAAATAAATAAAATCTTTAAAAAAAAAAAAAAGAAAAGAAACCTTTTCCCTTACCAATGCGCGCATGCCTGCCCTTCCAGCCCCAAGCTCAGGAGTGGACCGTCATTGTCCGGACGATCCCCCGTGTTTGAGCGGTTTCCGGATCTGCAGACGGGAGTTGGCATTGGCGATTTCCTTTGGGGTCCAACCAGATCTTTTTGCCACAGCTGGGGACACTGGAGGCAAGCCTCTTTCTTTCTTCCTTTCTTTCTTTCTTTCTTTCTTTCTTTCTTTCTTTCTTTCTTTCTTTCTCTCTTTCTTCTCTATTTATTTATCTGACAGAGAGCACAAGCAGGAGAAGCAGCAGAGGGAGAGGGAGAAGCAGGCTCCCTAGGGAGCAAGGAGCCCAATGCAGGACTTGATCCCAGGCCCCTGGGATCATGACCTGAGATGAAGGCCGAAGCTTCGCCAGTGAGCCACCCAGGTGCCCCGAGGCAAGCGTCTTCTGAAGCCCGAGCTACTCAGGGCTGTGGCCATAGCAGCGAAAGGCAAGCGGTGCAGCGGCTGAGCCCGAGGAGAGGACCCGCGGACGTTGAGGGGAAGCAGAAGGCAGGAGAAGCATGCTGGCCTCCCCTGCCCATATTATGGTGCATCTGTTCCGTGGAACAGGCCTCCGCTGTGACCAGAATGATCTGCAGTGTCTGCGTGATGCGGAAAGGTGCCCATGGTGTAGTGAGGGGAATAGAATCAAAGCTCTGGGCCACACGTGTCACAAGAACCCAACTGTATGTGTGTGTGCGTGTGTGTGCATCTGGAGAATGTCTAGAAGGACACACACCGTATGTGTAACAGTGGCGGCCCCTGGGGAGGGGCTGAAGGGAGGAAGGAAATGGATTTACTTACACTCTTACATCCTGCTGGGATGTTTTATGTATTCCTCTATTTTATTTATTGCGTTTCTTTTCATTTTGTTTTGTTTTGTTTACCACAAGCATTACTCCTTGCAGTGTACAATTTTTGGAGCCCACACATGTCTGCTTCTGGCTGGGACTCAAGTACAAAAAGGGGTGGCCGGGGCAAGAGGGGGTGACATCCCATGTGTCCCTGGGGAGGAGAGGAATGGTTGGGGAGAGGGAAGGCGGGGCAGAGCAGCCAGCCGCTAGATCCGGCCTGGTTTTTATCTTCCCTTCCTCCCTTCCCCCCAACTGCGTTATGAGGGACAAGCTGGATACATCCCTTGGTGGCCCCCCCGCCCCCCCATCCTCCAAGGTCCACTGTGGCCCTAGGCCATTTCCTTTTCTGTGGGGAAGGGCTTGTTTGAAGATAAGTGTTCTTGCTATGCAGAGCTGCCCCTGGGCTCCAGGGGTAAATAAAAGCGATCCATCATTTTCTTCCCCCTCTTTTGCTTTGTCTTCCCTGGTGGGGCGTTAAGGACAGGCCAGGGCCTGTAATTATTTAGAAAAAGTCCTACATAATTGAAGCAGAGGGACCCCAGGAATCGAATGCATAGTTGCCACGGGATACATGGAACAGAAAGTGCAAATGTAGCGAACAGGGCTGTTTCGATTCGCAAACTGCCCAGATCTCCGGGGAAGGGGTTTCTAAAGACGGGTAATGCCTTTGCTAGTCCTGGAGGGCCCCCCAGGTCTTGAGTAAGTCCATGCACCAGGGGGCTGGCAGTGCTAACCCAAGGGGACCTCGTGGCCAGGCGACTGGGTCAGGGCTGCCTCCCCGGTGACCCCTGGCCTGCTGGCAGGCCAACTTGAAAATTTGCTGTTGTAATTTTTGAGGTTGGGCTGATTGAAAGTGACACAAAGATTGTCGGTGACTAGAGTCTCTTGAAGATTCTTGCCATTTTCGAATACTGTAACGATACATTTTATTAGTTGGGGGACTCCTCGGAAATCAAGCCGATGCTGTTTTTGCTGATTTGTGTGTCTGTCTGTACGTCTGTGTGCTCTGAAACTGCGGATAGCTGAACCGTCCCGTCCTCCCCCTGCCCTGGTTTGTTTTCCAATGAGCCCTGGTTTGTTTTCCAATGAGCTCGTATTGCCGGCTTCTAAAGACCAAAGCGTCAGCAATGGTCAGCAATGCAGGGCACCACCCCTCTTTGCAGGTGAAAGATTTCTTTCTTTTTTTTTTAAAGTTTTTATTTTTTAAGTAATCTCTACACCTGACTTGGGGCTCGAACTTACAACGCCGAGATCAAGAGTCGCACACTCTATCCACTGAGCCAGCCAAGCACCCCAAGAGGAAAGCATATCTAAGCAAAGGCTGTGGAGTCTGAGTTGAGTCCTGGGGTCTTAGACTGGGTTCCTTTGAAACACTGCAGAGGTTGCCCGGGGAGTCTCTGGGGAGAGATTCCCCGTGGCTATGAGGAGGGCAGGACCCGGTCCGGGGAGAAGGTGAGCCTGGTGAGGCTGCAATTGAGGCCTGTTCTATGAGAAAGCTCTGGTCTGAAATTGAGACGGGAGGGCTGGGCCTTGTCGGCAGGTGGAAGATGGGTGCCTGCCGCGGAGAGGGGATCTAAGTGTGACTGTATCCCGTCCTACCTCCGGTTGCCCCTGACAACTGCATGTCACCTGAGAAAGTTACTTCATAGCTCCACACCTCGTTTGCTCCTCTGTAAAATGGGTCAAAACACCCTAACTTTCAGGGTTGCTTTAAGGATTAGAGATACAAAATACACACAGAGTTTCTAGCGCAGTGCTGGTGTGGCTAGTAATACGCAAAATACACGAGGGTTTTCCGAGACTCAGTACGAGAAAAATAACGTACAATATCTCATAAGTATTTTAAATATCAATTACATGCTGAAATGATGTCTTGGATATATTGGATTAAATAAAATTTATTACTCAAATTAATTTCACCTGTTTTTTAAAAAATTTTTTTAAACGTGGCTACTAGAAAATTAAAATCACACACAGGGCTCATCAGATATACGGATACTGCTCATACACGGGCAAGACTGTCTAGAGTCTAGATTCTAGACAATATTCTTGGCTATTCCATCAATCCATCAGTGAGAAATTATTCTTAGCACCCATTATGCTAATTAGCAAACCATCTGGTATTGATTGGAGATAAAGAGAGCCCTAGTGGGCTTTCGATGAGTCTTTCAAATGTAAGTTCTAACTACCTCTGGAGTTTTGCATTTCCGATTGAGCAGAGCTGGCTGTCCCCGGGATGTCGATTGAAACTAAGTCACAAGTACAAAGGGCGCTGAAGGATTTTAGAGTAAATTGCAGGCACTCGAGCAGCCTTTCCAAGCCCTTCGCTCTTGAGAAGACCACTGTGTTGTTGCTCAAAGTGGGTCCGACAAATATGTTCATAATCACATTCAGAATCTTCTGCCTGAGAAGAGAGGAAGTGGAGTGCTGTTTTAGAAAGCATTTTATCCAAAATGGTTCACGTATTTATAATGGGCGCTTATGGGAACATTTATTTACGCCAAGCAGCTCTTTCTCCACTGTTGTTAAATGAAGAATATTTTACCGTAGAGGGTGCCAAATACACCCCCTCATTGTTTTCGCCTTTTAAAGAAAACATGACAAATTAGTGACCCGGAAGATTTGAATAAAAAACACACCAGGGAAATCATTGTTTTGAGAGTTATTTTCAGCTTAATTAATTCACTTTGGCTGTCCAAACTCATTTTAGGTCTGCAGGCTAGTTTCAAACAAAATGTTATGACAGAGCTCATACCAAAGATTTGGGGCAAGGATTTCCGTTTGCCGAACTGTCATCCCAAGCTAAACAAACGTCAACAGAGTATCCTTAGGCAAATTAACTTTCCCCTGAATGGGTTCTTTTATCTCATGCATCTGCATTCATTCCCGTGGGTACTTTCAGGCTGGGCTAACGTCTTTAGATACACATGAATGATGGAAACTTAAAAAAAAAAAATTAATGGGTCATTTGGGATAAGTTGGTCCTGGTCTAAATAAAATTATTCCTCTATCAATTTCAAGGAGTCTAAAAAATCTATTTCAATTTCTTCTATTGATTTCAAGGATTCTAAAATTTTTTTCTTCAAAAAGTTAGGGAGAATGATCATGTGACCTAGGGATTTCACTCCTAGGTATATACGTCAAAGGATCAAAACCAGGTATTGAAACAAATACTCCTACACAAATGTTCACAGCAGCACCATTAGCAGTGGCCGAATGGTGGGAACAGCTGAAATGTCCATCAACAGATGAATTTGGTAAATATATCAAATTTATCAATATATCAAATGTGATATATTTATATAATAGAATACTACTCAGGCATCAAAAGGAATGAAATGTTAATATAATGCTATACATGGATGAACCTCCAAAAATTATGTTAAGTGAGAGTCACGAATAGGATGGTTCCATGTATATAAAATAACCAGAATGAGTAAATCCACAGAGAGAGAAGCAGACTGGTAGTTTCCAGGGAGTGAAGGAAGGAGGGAATGGGGAGTGACTGTTCAATGGGTACAGGATTTTCTTGGGGGTGATGAAAATGTTTTGCAACTAGATAGATTCACAACATTCACAACATTGTGAATATACTAAACGCCACTGAATTGTACTCTTCAAAAACGTTGATTTTATGCTATGTAAATCTCACCTCAATTTAAAAAAATTAAAAAAAATTTTTTTTCACTCTTTCTGTATTACAGGGTGGTGTGGGGAGTGGAATTTTCTGACTAGCCAAACGACCTCTTAGGCGCATCTGTCAAATAGGTCTTCTGGGTCAGCCTGGCCTCTCCCTAACATCGCAGCAGGGAGACACCAAACTCATTCCTCTTTCATTGTAGATCCTTTATTCCTCTATAGACCAGCTGTTTGCAATTGCACCGTGGATCGTGTATGAAACTAAAAAAATAAGTAAATAAAAATTCTGCACAGTATTTTTCTGACCACTGGATGTCATGAGCGCACAGTGTATACTTCAGCTGGAAAATTTGCACTCCGAGGAACTCCGCTTCTTTCAGTACGGCGGGGGTCCTCCATATGTCTGCGCAGAGGGCATGGGCCAGTGATGAGCTGTGGAAAAGTTTTGCTTGTGCAAGCACGACACTGAGAGGCATCGAGAGTACCTTTCGGCCTTACGCGGTACAGAGCCTCGCTCATTTAGCAAATCAAAATAAGGACAGGTCGGTGCTTGTCACTATCTTATTTCCCATTGAATGGTCTTTAAAAATTTTTTAAATGTATTCTTTTTAAGTAGGCTTCATGCCCCCCACAGGGTTCAACCTCGAGACCCTGAAATCAAGAGTGGCCTGCTCTACGGACTGAGCCAGCCAGGTGCCCCCCCCCCCATTGAATAGTCTCTAATTCCTCTAGAGAGTAACTTCTCCGGAGCGTAACCTCCTGAGAGTAACTCATCCTGAGTGCCGTTGACCCCACGTCAGAATTGTACAGCTACGGAATTTCCAGACGTACCCAGCTTTGACACCAGCATGTCCTCATTTACGAAAATACTCTTGGTCCCTCTCTAAACTGGGGCAGTTAGGGAGGCCTGACTGTGCCAACCAGCAGCTCTATCTAATTACCCCTCTTGGTTGGCACCTGTGACAACCGTGGAAATCATCCGTGTCAATAACATTGCTAACATTTTTTTTTTAAAGATTTTATTTATTTATTTGACAGAGATAGAGACAGCTGGCGAGAGAGGGAACACAAGCAGGGGGAGTGGGAAAGGAAGAAGCAGGCTCAGAGCAGAGGAGCCTGATGTGGGGCTCGATCCCACAACGCTGGGATCATGCCCTGAGCCAAAGGCAGACGCTCAACCGCTGTGCCACCCAGGCGCCCCTAACATTTTTTTTTTAATTAAGAAGGAAGATCAATGAATTAAGTAGGAAGTAAATTTGGGCTCTCACTAGTTTAAATCTAATACTTCCAAGGACACTAGGTTCTTTACCCAACCCCCTCCCCCCACAGGTGGTCTGTCTGCAAATTATAAGGATATGAATGGTTTGTTCAAAGCCAATTCAGGTTCACGAATATGGAAGTGTTGAAATCTGGGCTTAGAGAAATTGGAACCAAGGGGCTGGAGAAAAAGAATATAGCCACAAAATTAAATAAGACATCTAAAAAATACATTTTTCTTCCTTTCTTTTTTTTTTTAAAGATTATTTATTTGAGGGAGAGAGAGAAAGTGCTTGCAAATAAGGGGGAGGGGCAGCAGGAGAGAGAGAGAATCCCAAGCAGACTCGCTGCTGAGTGCGGAGCCAGACGCGGGGCTCAGTCCCATGACGCATGAGCTCATGACCTGAGTGGAAACCATGAGTTGGATGCTTAACCGACTGAGCCACCCAGGTGTCCCTACATTTTTATTTCTATGAGGTATTCAAGAATAGGGGATGTAAAGTAGCAGCCTGGCACCTGAGCAAACCTAGGAGTGAAGGAAGGGAATGCATGTACTTTAAGAATGCACTCAAACTCTCCCCATCCTTAATGCTAACAACTTCTAATATGGAATAAAGATCAGATTCAGACTTAAAAAAGAAAATTTGATCATTCTTTAGAATGATGGCACAAGAAGAAATAGGAAGGACTGGGAGTGACAGCTGGGTGTTTTAGGATGAGTGGCCAGAGAGACCTTCTCTTAAGAGATGTCCCTCCACCAGTAAGCTGAATGGGCTGAGGGAGGAGTCAATTGAATATCTGGGGGAAAGAGCCTTCCAGGCAGAGAAACAGCACGTTCAAAGGTCCTGTGGTGAGAGCACATTTTATAGGAGAATAGCAGGAAAGGGGGCAGAGTGGTAGGAAATGCTGTTATCCTGAGTGAGACCAAAGACATTGGATAGTTTTGAGCAAGGATTGCAATGAGCTGGTTCATGTTTTAGAAGGTTCTCTATGGCCACTTGGAGAATAGACTATAAGGGAGGACCTGAGCAGAAGTACGAGACCAGGCAGAGGCCACTACAGGTGTCCAAGCAAGGGAGCTGGTGCCGTAGGCCAGGCTGGTAGCAATGTGCAGGAGAAGGAAGGTGGTCAGAAATATTTTGAAGGTAGACTTGACAGGGTCTGTTAATGGGCTGGGTGTGGGGGGGACCCTCACGCTTGCTGTGTTTCTTCCCACCTTCAGGTTTTTGCTGATTGCTCTGCCAGGAACCCCACCCCCAGCTCTTTACCTGGCTGCTTCTTCTCAGTCAGGCCTCAGCTCAAATGTCACCTCAGAGAGGCCTGCCCTGACCACCCGACTGATGTCCTCCTCCTTCCCTTCCTTTATCTTCCATGCCATTATGCTGCTTTATCTTCTTAATAAATTTATTGCCATTTGAAATAAAATTTAAAAAAAAATTTTTTTTTAAGTAGACTCCATGCCCAGCATGGAGCCCAACGTGGGGCTTGAACCCATGACCCTGAGATCAAGAGTCGCATGCTCCACTGACTGAACCAGCCAGGCGCCCCAATTTTTATTATTGATTTTTTATTTATTTTTATTTCTTTAATTTATTTTTAATATTGGTTTCCTCCAACCAGAATGTAAGCTCTGTGAAAGCATAGCTTAGAAAAGTGGCAGAAATATTGTATATTTGTGGATGTATCTCTTAGGAATGCTTCCATATGCACGTGACAGATCTCCCAACTACCGGAGACCCAGACAAAAGGGGTCATTTCCTCAGATAACAAGAAGTCTAGAGGCAGTTGCTGGCGGTGCGTCAGCTGCTCCGTGAAGCCATTGAGGACCCGAATTCTTCCTCTCATTCTGCTCTGCCATCATTAACATGCTGGCTTTTTACCTTCATGGTCGCAAGATAGCTGCCACGGCTCCACGCATCAGACCTGATTTTAGGACCAAAGAAAGAGGAAGAAACGATGTTGGCAAGCTCTCCTCTTCTCTTGCCTGTTTTTATAAGAAAGCAAGAGCTTTGCGGTGCCTGGGTGGCTCAGTCCATTAAGCGTCGGCCTTTGGCTCAGGTCATGATCCCAGATCCCGGGATCAAGCCTCACTTTGGGCTCCCAGCTCAGTGGGGAGCCTGCTTCTCCTTCTCCCTCTGCCACTCCCCCTGCTTGTGCTCTCTCTCGCTCTCTCTGTCAAATAAATAAAATCTTAAAAAAAAGAAAGAAACTGTTATTAAAAAAAAAAAAGGAAAGCAAGCAAGCAAGCAAGCAAGCTTTCCTAGGAGTCTCCCCAGCCGATTTCCCTTTATGTCTCATTGGCTAAAAGTGAGTGGTGTGGCTATTATTAGCCACAAGAGGAGCTGGGATGTGGGCAAAGGAAAAGGGATGGTGAGTCAGCAATGGTGCCTTCCACAGGTGAGTAAATGAACTAAAAGAGATTGATCAATGACAAGATGACACTTACCTAAGGAACCAAGCAGGCCCAGGGAATACAGACTAAAAACTCAGAAAGTCTTAGGAAGCTTGTTTGTTCACTCATTCATTCGTTCGTTCGTTCGTTCCTTCCTTCCTTCCTTCCTTCCTTCCTTCCTTCATTCATTCCTGTTTTGTTTAGGGTTTTTGTATCTAAATTCATGACTGATATTATAATGTTTCCTTATTATGCTCTCCTTGTTAGAATTTGGTGCTAAGGATACACTGGCCTTATAAAATGAGTTGGAGAGAGTTCTCTTTTATTGGCAAATGTTTTCTGCAAAGGGCCGGATGGTAAACACATGAGGCTTTGCAGAGTCTATGGTCCCTGGCACAGCTACTCACCACGCTAGTTAGCGTATGAGAGTGGCCACAGACGGGGGTGGAACAGACAGGGCCAATTCAGCCCACAAACTGTGGTTTACCTATCCCTGCTCTAGGCTGTGTTTTGTGTAAGTTCAGAATCATTTGTGTCTCAAATGTTTGAGAAAACACTCTCGTAATACCTCACGGGCCTGCTTTTGATTTGTGAAGATGTGTTTAAACTGTTGATTCAATTTCTTTAAAAATTACAGGATAATTCTGCTTGTCTCTTTCTAAGAGACATCACGTTGTATTCTTGTAGGCAGTTGCCCATTTGATCTATGTTTGCACATCAATGGACAAAGAATTGTTCATAATTCACTTGTTAATTGTGATTATAAATATATGTATAACATATTATATATGTAAGTTTTACTCTATCTTACTACTCTCTATGGAGTAAAATTTACCATTCTAACCACAAAAATTTTAAAAATTTAATTGTGGTAAAATATTCATGACATAAAACTTACCATCTTAGCCATTTTTATTTTTTTAATTTAATTTATTTATTTTACAGATTTTATTTATTTATCTGAGAGAGAAAGAGAATGAGCAGGGGTGAGGTGGGGAGGGAAGAGGGAGAAACAGGCTTCCCGCCGAACAAGGAGCCCACGCGGGACTCGATCCCAGGACCCTGGGATCATGACCCCAGCAAAGGCAGACGCTTCACCGACTGAGCCACCCAGGCGCCCCGCCGTTTTTATTTTTAATTGTTCATTATTTTATTTGATTTTTGTCATTTTATCGTGTTTTGTTTTTTCCTCACGATAAGCGTACTCTCGAATCCCCGTCTTAGCCCCGTTAACCGTACAGTTCAGCAGGTGCAGTAGATCCAGAACAGGACACCGGAACCATTTTTAAGTGTATTAAGCACATGGACAATGTTGTGCCGCCACCCCTACCATCCATCTCCAGAAGTTTTGTTCCCCAGAAGTTTTCCATCTTCCCAAGTAGGAACTGGACCCACTCAACAGCTCCCCTGCGCCTGGGCTCTGGTAACTTCTCTTCTACTTTCTGCGTCTATGACTCTGCTTGCTCCAGGTACCTCCCGTAAGTGGAATCACACTGTGTGTGTCCTTTTGCATCTGACGTCTTTCACTTGGCATGTTTTCCAGGTTCACCCGGGGTGTAGTGCAATCCCTAGCTCGCGCTACAGTGGCAATGACTTTTTTTTGGATATCTACACATATCAACCTACTACAGTGTCCACCTTAAACTTACACAATGTTAGATGTCGATTTTTTATCAATAAATTTGGAAAAAGTAAATAAATACAAATACTTTCCTTCCTTTTAAAGGCAGAATAATACGGCATTGTATATACATGCCACATTCGGTCTATCCATACATCTGTCAGAGGACATTTGGGCTGTTTGCACTTTTCGGCTATTACGAAGAACGCTGCTGTGAACATGGGTGTGCAAGTATTTGAGTCCCAGCCTTCAATTGTTTTGGGTGTGTATCAAGAAGCGGAGGGGCTCCTGGCTCAGTCAGAAGATCATGAGATGCTTGGTCTCCGGGTGGTGAGTTCGAGCCCCACATTGGGTATGGAGATTATTTGAATGAAAAAATAAATCAAAACTTAAAAAAAAAAAGTAGAATTGCTGGATCATATGGTAATTCTTTGTTTAGCTTCTGGAGGAACTGCCAAATGGTTTTCCTTCGTTACTAACTGTGTAATTGAAGTTCTACACATTGGTGATTGCATAAACCATCCATGTACACTTCACGCAATCATCTCAACTCAACACCCAGGTTGGAATCCTCACTGGCTCTCCAGAAGGCCCCTTGTGTCCCTTCCAGTCACCTCCACCACCAGAGATTGGTATTGCTTGCTTTGGAACTTTATATAAATAGAATCATTTTTTATTTATTCTTCTGTGATTGCCGCCTTTCATTGAACATATTGCGAGATTCCTCCGTGTAACTGCCTGTAGCAGTAGCTAATTCATCCCACTGTATAAAATACCACCGCGGGGGGCCCGGCTGGCTCGGTCAGTGGAGTGTGCAACTCTTGATCTCAGGGTTGTGAGTTTGAGCCCCATGTTGGGTATGGAGTTTACTTAAAAATTTTTTTTAGGTTTTACTTTCTAACTGTTGCTGTTATATAGAAATACAATTGCATTCTGTATCCTGTCCTTGTATAATCAACTTTGTATACTCACTTATTAATTGTAATAATATATTTGCTGATACTTTTGGATTTTCTATGTACCCAGTTACGGCATCTGTGAATAAGACGGTTGTATTTCTGCCTTTCTAATCCCTAAAGCTTTCCCTCCTTTACTGCACTGGCCTGACCTTCAGGTAAATTTTAAATTTTAAGTTGGGGTAGCAAGTGTCCTAGTCTCTTTCCTGGTATCAGAGGAAAGCTTCCATTATTTCACCCTTAAGTACGATGTTTGCTGTAGAATTTTTTTGTAGACATTCTCTATCAGATTGAAAAAATTCCTCCCTTCCCCTAGTTTCCTAAGAGGTTTTTTTCTTTTTTTAATCATAAGTGGATTTTAATTTTCTCTTTTGGATGGTGAATTTTATTGATTGATTTTTTCTGCATGTGTTGAAATGTTTCTAATATCTTTTTCTTCCATTTTTTGTTGCATTGATTTTTGGATGTTAAGCTAACCTTGCATTCCTGGGACAAACCCAACCTCTGGGGACATATTATCCTGTCTATATATCCCTGCCTTGGCGAGCTCTGATGCTTTCCAAGAGATTTTTCAAAAAACTAATTTGTCCTTGGGGCTCCTGGCTGGCCCAGTCAGAGGAGTGTGCAACTCTTGTGAGTTCCAAGCCCCTCATTGGGTGCAGAAATTACTTAAAAATAAAATATTTTAAAAAACCTAATTTATCCAGCATTTCTAATTTTCTTGGTGGTGGTGTTGGTAAAAAAAAATAAATAAATAAGTGAAGCTTCCTTTACTGAAGTGAAAAAACCTTAAAGACTAAATTTCAGTATATCTGTTACATTCTCCTTTTCACTCTTAGATCAATATCGCAGAGGTGTGCGTGGGCACAAGGCAAAGGTCTCTACATTTCTAAAGCAGAGGCTGCCCCCCCATGCCAGACTTGTGTTTGGTGACTCCTCTGTCTCTCTTGATGCTCATCGAGGGGTGCTGGTCCTGCCCGCTCCTGGAAGATTGACCACACTGGGTCTTTGACACCCTCTCCTAATGTGCTACTGACACTTTTTGAGGTTACTGGGTTGCTGTGGCAGTCCAACTAGCTGACCCTGGTCATACCATTGTGACCATTAAGAGCTCAGAGAAGTGCCCAGTAATAGGTATTCTCCCCACAGATCAGCCCTTGTCCATCTTGTTTCCCCACTGCCCCCATCATTCCTGGTGTGTTTCATGACATTGAGTCTAAATCCAGTTTTCAGTGGCTTAAAGTTTCATTTAGCTTGGTGGGTCCCTACATCCTTCCTTGGGGTAGGCTGAATATTGCCCTTGTCCCAAATGTCCATGTCCTAGTCCCTGGAACCTGTGAATGTCACAAGAGACTTGCAGATGGGATTAAGGATCTTGAGATGGGGAAGATTATTTTGGATTTTGGGGGTGGGTCCTACATGCAACCTCAAGGATCCTCATAAGAAGGAAGCAAGAAGATCCAAGGAGGAAGTAGGAGGTGTGATGGTTGAAACGAGAAAATAGGAGATGTGATGGTTGAAACGAGATGGGAGGGATTCCGGGAGGGCGGCCAGTGGCTACAGAAGCTTGAAAGGATGAGGGAACGGATTTTCCCCTCAGAGTCTCCAGAAAGAACTTGTCCTGTCAACACCCTGACTTGAGCCCAGTGAAACTGATATTGGATTTCTGACCTCCAGAGCTGTACGAGAACAAATTATGTTGTTTTCATCACTGAGTTTGGGGTAGTTTGTTACAGCAGCAAAAGGAAACTGATACAGCCTAGTGACACAACCATTCGCTGGGGTGGAAGGGGAGAGTCAGAACTCAGTACAGATTTGGAATTGCTTACTGACCAGTTTTGGGGTGGAGCTGAAAGGCATGTACCTGTCCTACAGAAGGCAAGTGGGGGTGGAGCATGTGAGAGGATACAGGCAAGACTCCGGCCTGCTCCAAGGAGTAGAAGGCCTAGCCGGCAGGTGCAAATAGGACGACCCATTCCAACAGCAGGTCTTATGGTGCGTTTATACAGATAAGGGGCTCAGAATGTTAATGGCAGGCTGGGCTGTACATGTTGCTAGGAATTTTGTTCCAGTTTTGTTAATACTTAAACTAATAATAGAGAAGATAATTTCCCAAAACCAGGGTTTTGGTCCAGGTGTTTTTTTTTTATGTGGGCTACTAGAAAAAGGGTAGATATGATGGTAGATATGATGGCAGAACGTGCCTGCTGGTAGACACCCTACATGCTGAGTTCTAGGGGAAAGGATGAATCAGAAGATACCCTATTAGACTGGGAATCTTTCCAGGGAGGCTGGTGAGAGAGAAAGCATGGGCATCCCTACTGATTTGGGGTGGATATGGCCGAACACTCTGCAAGCAGATTATTTAATATGACGATTTAGTTATGTTAGTGCCTCACTTCAGCGGACATAGCTGAAAGTCAGAAAGGAAATGAAAATTTTGGGGGTAGTCAAAAAAGATGTTTCAGGTGCACCTGGCTGGCTCAGTTGGTAGAGCGTATGACTCTTGATCTCAGGTTGTGAGTTCAAGCCCCATGTTGAGTGTAGAGCTTACTTTAAAAAATAAAATAAAAGATACATTAAAAAAGAAGATGTTTCAGAATTTGCATATTTTGGTTTTAGCACAAACTTTGGGCTCTCAGTTCAGCTCTATCCATTCTTCTTGTGCATTTAATTCTAAATGTGGAGTCAGTCATCTGATTTCTGGCCAAACAGATAAAAAACAGTACATAAGAAGCCAGGAGATGAGGGCAGACAAACAGACGACCCTAAGAGGAGACAGTCGGCAGCCTGTGTGAGCAATGCTAACTGTACAAAATAAACATATACACACTGGTACCCTCCAGACACCCTTGCTGCCCAGCCCTGCTCCAGCCTCGCAATCTCCATATGGTCCACCAATGAAAGGCTTAACTCCTGGCAAAGCACGGGCCTTCTAGACCTTGTTACAGTACCAAGTCTCACTTCTGTCCTGATTGGTTGTGCCCTGGCCTTATCAATATTAATAATTAGAATATCACTCAGGAACATCAGTGTATATTGCTTTAATAATTAAGCTAGCTAACTTTCCCCCCTCAATGTCTAAGAAATCCAAAAATATAACAGTTAGGGGTTGTTTCGTGTAGGGAAAACAGTCTTACGTAGTTATAGGCCCAGTGAGCATTAATATAATGACAATGACAATTGGTGAGCCTCAGTCATTAGGAAAAGCTTAATTACATTTAGCTTAATCTGTTTAAGAAAACAGGCATGAGGGGCACCTGGGTGGCAGAGCGGTTGAGCGTCTGCCTTCGGCTCGGGGCATGATCCTGGCATTATGGGATCGGGCCCTGCATCAGGCTCCTTCGCTATGAGCCTGCTTCTTCCTCTCCCACTCCCCCTGCTTGTATTCCCTCTCTCGCTGGCTGTCTCTATCTCTGTCAAATAAATAAATAAAATCTTTAAAAAAAAAAAAAAGAAAAGAAAACAGGCATGAGTGTGATACATTTGAGAAGTTTTAATCCAAAAGAGACTATGCGCTGGTACTTATATAGAATCGAGCCTTTAACCATCTAGAAAGTTCACTTGTCCAGAATGACTCATTCTTCAGGATTCCAGAGTTAGCACTCCTGAATGAAACAAAATGGTGGCCCGTCTGTATTACCGCTACCAGAAAGTACATATTCCTCGGTAGCCGGATCCATTCTTCTAGGCTAGTCTTATGCAAACCAGAGCATTGGCTCACCTGGGCTGACCTGACCACCCCTCCCTGCTCCCCTGGGCTGACCACCCCACCCTGCTCACTTGGGTTGATGGGGCTTCCGTTTACCTGGGCTGATCACACACCCTGGCCTCTTCCTTCTCTTCGCCTCTGTGGGTCTTGTCATGGGGCCGTGGTGGTACTGAGGAAGAACAAAGCTCCCTTCTCATTTTTGACATGGTGTTACGATGAAAATGGCATACTTGTCAGCTCATCTCAGACCGTCGCTCAGGACACAGGCCTAGAAAAACAGGAGTTTAGAATAAGACACAGCCTTGATGAACCGGCGACGTGGTCGGATGATGGCAGAAGCGAGTTCCGAGTCGAATGCGACACCCTAAAATAACAAATTAAAATGAAACAAAAGCCTGAACCAAAACAAGCAACGTGCTTCGTCAACACAAGAAGGAGGAAACTCATGTCCACAGTTAATGGAAAATTTTATGGCTGGAGAAGACAGTGAGTTAGAAAGTAGGCAATGAAAGGGACCCTGCTTGACTGTGTCGACTGTGTCATTGGAGTCTGCCACCTAGGCGAGGGAGGGACCCTCTTTCTCTAGTACGATGCCCTCCTTAGCAGCTGGGTCCTGGCTGGTCCGATCATGTGATTAAGTCAATTACTCACTCTAACCACCTATGGTCCGTGTTAGCCAGCAGCACAGCCGCCCAGCCACCCCGGCTCTTGCCTGAGCCAAGGATTCGGAGAAACTGGGGCAAGGCTGCAGGTCTGATGACTATATTGCAGGATGGCTCCGCGGGGAGGTTGCTAAAATTACAGACTCGCAGGTGCTTACTGTGAGGACTCTGTGGGGCAATAAAAGGGCCGGGGATCCCTAGGCATCCCCAAAGCGCTAAGCACAGGACAGGGGAACCTGAGGGAAATGCAACCATGGGTAGTAGCAGACACCCTCCAATTCCCCGGCAGCACTGTCTACACCTACCCCGGAGCCCTCCTGCCTGTGAGCACGGGTCCTGTCTCCTTGCACTGCCCTGGGGTCACCTCCTCCCTCCCTCTCTCTCTCTCTGCAGGCCGCCCCTACCCCTCACCCAGCCTCCTCTCCTTCCTGTCTCCCCTGCTCGGGGGCTCCGTACCCCCAGCTGCCAGCAGCCCATGACCTTTCAGGCTCCCTCTGCTCTCCTTCCTTCCCTGAGTCCCACTTCAGACTCCCAAGAAAAATGCTCAGACGCCTCGGTTTGTGTTTCCCTGCCCACTGGATGTCAGGGGTCCTTGGTCCGTTGGAAGGTGCCTGGAGTCCTTGCTGTCCTCAGGAGAGCTGGTCTCACGGAATCCATGAGGTGGCCCTCTCGCAGGGCCGGGGCCCAGCAGGCAGGACGTGACTCACTTTGCAAAGACCAGGGAGCGAGCTTCTCATTTCTGAAAATGTGGAAGAGAGTTCCAGGCAGGGGAGAATGAGCCCTTCATTTTTACCTCTAGCTCCCACACTAACAGGCTGGCTGATGATGAGAAGTCACTTCATTTCTTCATCCAGGGAGGGATCTGGATAGAGGATACTGCCATTTGCCATGTGCCAGGGGGCACGTTGTATTGTGAAAGCCTATTCAGGGTGGGGAAACTGAGGCATAGAGGGGCTGAGTCACTTGCTCGGGGTCACACATGGCTCATCAGTGGCAGAGTGGGGATCTGAACCCCGTCACTCTGGCTTCAGAAGAACCCTTGCTCTTGGCCAGGCTCCATTCGCGCTGGCACGTAGTGGGTCCAGTGTCCCCGGGCTCCAGGGAGAAGGGCACGACGAGCTCGGGCAGCGGGGGGTGGGTTAGCGCTGCTCTCCTTGGTGTCTGGCCAGTGCCCCAAGCGCCCTGAGGGGACACCACCTGCCCTGTGCCTTTGCCCTCTCTTGAAGGGCATGGGAAATGCCTGCCTGTCAGTAGGTATAAACTCAAAAGTTTCTCCCTCAGCTGGCTTCAAGGACTGTTTACCCGAGTAGACATGGGAGGATTAGGCCCTCCGCTGATCCAACCCGTTTGGGTGTGACCAAGCGGGCTGCAGCTGTTAGGACAAAGGCTTCCCATGGAGAAACAGGAGGCCCACGGGAGCTCGATGGCCCCGAGGCACACCCTAGGATGTGGTTCCGGAGCTGGGGCTCCGGGGTCTACAGGCAGTTCAAGAGTGACGCTAAGAACACAAGGGCCTCCGGGTGGGACACTGGTCCATGCCCAAGCGTGGGGGGCCAGGCCATTTCCCAAGACAGCAGCCAAGGCAGCCCAGGTCTGCAGGGGCAGCCCGTGTGGACTGCTGATGGGGAGGAAATGCCAAGCCAAATCCGGCTAGGGTTTCGGGCCCCAGGGATGGCCCTCACCCATTCCCAGAGTCCCCAATTGCCAGGAGCAAGGGCACAGGAAGTGTCATTGTCCCCGGGAAATCCTCCCCATCCTGCTTCTCTCTGCCTTGGGCCTTTCCCTGTCCTGCGGCCACTCATCCACAAAGGGTGCACTGTGTGGTCCTTCAAGTGAGTTTTCATAAGTTAGGACATGGAACAACCCAAACCGTGGGCTCAGTGCACGTGACGCCAGCAGGGCTCGGGCAAGTGCACGCCACCTGGCCCCGTCACCCGAGTCACAAGGACCATTGTGGGAAGGTGTTATTGTTTTACTGGGTGCAGCTGAGGGTGGGTCAGTCAGCGAGACTTGGTAAATTGTTATTTACAGTTTCTGAGCTTTTAAAAGAAGAGCTGCCCCAGGATCGGCGTGGCTCGGGACCTGCGGCGCCATGGCAGCTCTGGCCCTGCTGCTGGCTCTGCTGCCCCTGGGCGCCTGGGCCCAGCACGGCTCCGGGTGGACCTACTCAGGTAAGCCCCCACCCCAGGGGCTGCGCCTCTCCTCGGTACCCTCACCTGCTGGGGCTGCCCCTCCTGCCTACGGAGAGCACACGGAACTCAGACCCCGATCGGGACAAGGGGAGTTCGCGCTCCCTTCCCGGACCCCCTGCTTCCCCAGCAGGTGTTTTGTTTTAGAACCTTTTCTGGCCGCGGTGCTGGTTGGAGAGCCCGCGCGGCGCCTCTGACTGCGTAGCCCTTTGCTTTCGCGGGCTGTGCGCCTGGTGGAGGAAGTTGCTAGAAAGGGCTCCCTGCCATCTCACAGAGGGCGTGCGGGCTTGTGAGAGCTTTCTTCTTGGAGGGTTCATGGTCTGAGATTTACCCAGAACACCCCGACTTGCCGAGAACCCAGCAACTTTGCACGGCCCCCAGGCTGCCGCCTCCCAGGAGCCGTGACTCTGCTGGGACCCAGATGTGCCCATCGGGACCCGAGTCACCCCTCCCATGGGGGGCAGTGAAGAGAGCTCCTGTCCCTGCCCCCCTTTCCCTGCCCAGCACTGAGGGATGGGGCTCTGGAGCACCCTCAGCGTCGCCGGCTGACCCACTCTCCACACAGCGCCCCCAGCTTTGGACACCAGGGGAAGCATGCATTCAGGGTGGATGTATGTCCTGTTAAGTCAAGGGCAACGGAATTAGGGACATCACGGGAGGCTCAGAGAGTTCAGCGTCAGAGGGCAGGGCCACCAGCTCTGACCAACCGCTCCACTCGGGAGCAGAGGACGCTCACACGTGGCCAGTGCCACAGAGGCCCTGGGCTACTACTTCCTGTGGCTCGTCGGTACTTTGGGTGGTTCAGAAGCATAAGCAAGAGAGAGAATTCCAACAGGCTGGTCTTGTCCTTCCCAAGCTCAGCCCGGCCTCTGAGACTGCGGGCCTTTTGGGAAGCCATCAGGGGACCGGGAACACTCGGGGCAGCTGCTTCAAAGGCCTTTGAGGAATCCTCGAGAAACTGCAACACTGCCAGGGACACAGGCCAAGGCCTCTCGATCCATGCAGGGGCTGTGCTCGGGGCTTCTGGCCTTGATCCTGGCATCCCACCTCTGGGAAAGACTCGTTTAAATATTGGTTTGTAGTATTAAATCAAGAAGAGCAGAGAAATAGAAAAAAATTGACTTTTCTGTTGATTACAAAACCAAGCAGCTGTGAGGGGCCCCAGTACAAACATCTTCCTTAAAACAAGCTTGCCATGCA
The DNA here is from genome assembly GCF_002007445.2 of Ailuropoda melanoleuca. NCBI lineage: Eukaryota > Metazoa > Chordata > Mammalia > Carnivora > Ursidae > Ailuropoda > Ailuropoda melanoleuca. Next base: position 6,360,739 of record NC_048228.1, read on the forward strand.
GCTACCATCCCAACTGTGAAGGGGCGGGCCCGTTACAACCACTAGCTTTCTTCCTTCTCTCCCTAGAATCGTTGCCCACCTTTAAAAGAGACATTTCCTTACTTTGATTCTTTTCAATTAATCACTTTGGTCATCTTTGAACGTGATGCTTCCCCTTCTTGCCCTGAATCCGTAGGTGTAGGCACCCAGGTGGCCTTGACCATACTGGGATCCCATGAAAGGGGCTGGAGCAAGTAAACAGGTGGGGGAGGGGAGGGGACTGCATGGTTGTTGGGGGAGGGAAAGGAAAACTGTGCCATTAGGAGGAAATGGGGACAGGACCCCTGAGAGTAACACAGCAATGACAAGCCCCAAGGAGCCTTCTAGTGCATTTACCAGCATATTCCCATTCCAGGGGAAAACTATATATTAAAGACCTTCATTGTTTTCCAAAAGCTGACTGTTCTCGGCATGAGTGACAGCAACAGGGGAGTCTGGAATCCATGTCAAAGCCCTTGAGACACCAAGTTCCACCAAGCGGACTTTGACGGTGTCCCTCCCACCTCCTTCTGGGGGTCAGGCTCTGCTTTCTAGAAGGGAGACCCTGGCCTTGATTGTGGCCTCCCGCTGGGCAGGCCCTGCTGTGAGCTAAGCCCCTCCAACTCTAACCCCTTGGCTCTCTCCTGTCACAGCGGGGACACTGGACGAAGCGCACTGGCCAAGGGAGTACCCCACCTGCGGGGGGATGAGACAGTCACCCATCAACCTGCAGTGGAGAAAGGTTCAGTACAACCCCTCCCTGAAGGCTCTGAACCTGACAGGCTACGATGTCCAGGCAGGCGAGTTCCCCATGATCAACAACGGCCACACAGGTAAGGGGCAGGTGGCAGGACGCTGTCCACAGGTGCCTGGCAGCGGCGTCAGGTGCCAGGGGCCAGAGCGGCACACGGGAGACACAGAACTCAGGCTGGGAGCTGCAGGCCACAGGCGGGCGGTGGCCTCCACCCCAAGCTGTGCAGAAGGGCCTCTGTCTTTGGCCTCAATTCCTGGCTGGCTCCTTCCTTCTGCGTGTTAGTCTCTCCCCAAGCTCACTCTGACCCAGCCAGTGGGAAATGCAGCTGACAGAGGCCGTGCTGCTGAGGCCCCTGACCAGCCCGAGAGGTCCGCGCACCTGTGCCCTGGTTGGACTTTCCGTATTTTCTGTATTGAGTCTGATTGGCTCACTATGCCTGACAGGCGGGCCCAGTATTTCTCAAAGGTTTTGCTTATTTTATTTATTTATTTAAAAAGACTAATTAATTAATTAATTAATTTGACAGTGAGAGAGAGAGAGAGAGCACAAGCAGGGGGAGCGGCAGGCAGAGCAGCAGAGGGAGAAGCAAGCTCCCCATTGAGCAGGGAGCCCGACGCGGGGCTCGATCCCAGGACCCTGGGATCATGACCTGAGCCAAAGGCAGACGCTTAACCGACTGAGCCACACAGGTGTGCCTCAAAGGTTTTAAAAAGAGGCTCTTGAGGTCTTGAATTGGGTCCTCTTCTAGGAAGGGGGTGGAGGTCAGACAGGAAAAGGCTGACCTGGATCTTGGAGACCCCCCCCCCACTTCAGAAGCCTGGACTGTTCAACTGGAAAATCCGTGCTTTACGTTTACTGAACATTCTTTTGATTTTCCAAGTGGACCCATCTCCCCTGAGCCTGGTGATGCCCTCCACCCCCGGCAAGGGGTATTGTTTAGGCTGGAGGCTAGCGGCCTTGGGAGGCAGAAGGACTTAAGGTCCTGCAGTCTCTGGTGGCTGAGCCAGACTCAGACCCCCAGCCCCCATGTCTGATTCCTCAACCACGTCCTCCTCAAACACCCCCACCCACTCCACATGCTCTGGGCTGATTTACTGCCCACCCACATAGGTGCATGGAGGTCACAGGACTTAGATCTCCTATTTGCACGATGGAGAAGATAAAACCAGTTGCCCTTGATGGGGCTGGTGGACACGGGAGAATGAAGATCGATAAAAGGCCTCAGGCACATGTGGCCGAAATCACTGAACTCTGCAAAGAATTCATGAAAGCCTGATTCAATCATTAACGTCAAGCTCCTGTTTCCAAAGTTACTCTCTGAAGCCTCCAGCAAGCCGGCAGGATGGAGCTTCCCCTGCTCTCCTTGCCCTTGATGAAGAGGGGCCAAGGGTGGCGGCTGAGGGTGGGGGAGAAGCTTTATTGACCCCACCAGGACAGGCAGCCAGAAGTATCAAAGGATTGAAGACCCCATAGGCAACATGGGCTGTTTCTGTTGCATGCCTGCTGGGTAGGGCTTTGTGCTGAGGACCCAGGAGAGGGGAGGGGTTAGGAAGGTCCCAGCTTCTGGGGAGGTGGGGCTTACAGCGGCCCCCTCCTCCCAGTTTGGAGAGGGCCCTGGACCTTCCTCCTATGGGCTGTACTGGGCTCTCTGGAGGCTGGAAGCCTGTAGGTTTCCCCATCTACCCATTATCATATCAAACATATTGGAATGCACTCAAATGGCTCCCATTACTTATATTTTTTTGATGTCAAGTATTTTGAAAGATTTTTAGAATTCTTTACAATTGGCTTTACATTGTCAGCAAGCTCCAAGCTTCGAGAATTCTACTGAAGGAAAAAAAAAACACCCTAATCAACAAATTTTCAAATCTAATAACATTTTGATGAGCAAGTTTAACAATAAAATTGATATGATATAATTAAACACTTATTAATTTTGATTTTGTAGGGTTCTTTTTAGATTTAGGAACCTAAGATAGATAGATATGTGTAATATACACACACATATTTTTAATTGACTTCATTTTTTTGAGCAGTTTTAGACTCATAGCAAAATGAAGAGGAAAGTGCAGAGATTTCTCATACACCCTCTGCCCCCACATCCACTGTTTCCCCATTGTCAATATCACTCACCAGAATGGTACAGTATCTTTTTAAAGATTTTATTTATTTATTTATTTATTTATTTATTTATTTATAGAGCAGGGGGAGGGGCAGAAGGAGAGGGAGAAAGAATCTCGAGTAGACTCTGTGCTGAGCATGGAGCCCCCCGTGGGTCTCTCCATCCCACGACCCTGAGATCATGACCCGAGCTGAAATCAAGAGCCAGTTGCTTAACCAACTGAGCCACTCAGGCGCCCCTAGAATAGTACTTTTTTTTTCTTTTTCTTTTTCTTTTTCTTTTCTTTTTTTTTTACCGTGGATGAACCCACCTTGACACAACATAATCACCGAAAGTCCAGAGATTTTCACAGCCCTAATTATCCCCTGTGCTCCGCCTGTTCATTGCTCCCCCTCCCTCCACCCCCTGCAGCCACTGATCCTTTTACTATCGCCATAGTTCTGATGTTTCCAGAATGTCACAGAGTTGGGATCATATGGTATGTAGCCTTTGCAGATTGGCTCCTTCCATTGAGTAACACATTTAAGGTTCCTCCATGTCTTTTCATGGCTTGGTAGCTCATTTCTTTTTAGCATTGAATAATATTCCATTGTCCGGATAGACCACCGTTCATCCGTTCACCCACTGAACGGCATCTTGGCTGCTTCCAAGCTCATAATTCGGCAATTATGAACAAAACTGTCATAGACATCCATGGGCAGAGTTTTCTGTGGACATAAGTTTTCAGCTCCATTGGGTGGAGCACGATAACTGAGCTGTATGGTAAGACCGTGTTTAGTTTTGTCTTCCGAAGTGGCCGCGCCATGTTGCGGCCCCGCCAGCAGTGAGTGAGCTCCTGCTCTTCCACACCCTCCCAGCGTTTGGGGGTAACAGTGCTCTGGATTTTGGCTGTTCTCATAGGTGTGCCATGGTATCTCACTGGTGTTAATTTGTATTTCCCTGAGGACATACAATGTGGAGTCTCTCTTCGCATGCTTGTTTGCCATCCGTACGTCCGTGGTGCGGTGTCTGCTCAGGTCTCTGGCCCATTTTTTGATCAGGCTGGTTGTTATTGTTGAGTGTTAAAGGGCTCTTTGTATATTTTGGCTAGGAGTCCTTCAGCGGATGTGTCTTTTGCAAATATTTTCTCCTAGTCTGAGGCTTACCTTCTAAGTCTCCTGATAGTGTCTTTTACAGAATTGAACTTTTTATTTATTTTTAAAAGATTTTATTTATTTGAGAAAGAGAGAGAGGAGGAGTGAGCACAGGCAGGTGGAGGGGCAGAGGGAGCGGGAGAGACAGACTCACTGCTGAGCAGGGAGCCTGAGGCAGGGCTTAATCCCAGGACCCTGGGATCATGACCTGAGCCGAAGGCAGACACTTAACCAACTGAGCCACCCGGGTACCCCTTACAGAACAGAAGAATTTAATTGTAATGGAGTCTAGCTCATCAAGGATTTATCTCATGGATCCTGTCTTGGTGTTGTGTCTAAAAAGGCCTCACCACATCCATGGTCATCTATGTTATGTTCTAGGAATTTTATGGTTTTGCATTTTACATTTAGGTCTGTGGGCCATTTTGAGTGAATCTCGGTGACAGGCGTGAGGTCTGGGTCTAGACTGGTTTCTTGGCATGTGGATGTCCCGCTGTTCCGGCCCCGTTTGTTGAAGAGACTCCATGGTACTGTCTTTGCTCCTTCGCTAGAGATGAGTTGAGTAGATTTATTTGAGTCTATTTCTGGCCTCTCTATTTGGTTCCACTGAGCTATTTGTCTCTTACTAACACTACCTTCTACTGATTGTCACTTAATAGTAAGTCTTCCAGTCAGGTAGTGCCAGTCCTCCAGCTCTCTTCTTCTTCAATCCTGTGTTGGCGATACTGGGTCTTTCGCTGCTCCAGAAACTTCAGAATCCATTTGTTGATATCTACAAAACAACTTGCTGGAATTTTGATGGCATTGACTCCATGGATCAAGTAGAGAAGATCTGACACCTTGGCAGTACCAGCTCTTTCTACCCAGGAACACAGACCATCTCTCCACTTCTTTATTCTTTGATTTCTTTCATCAGAATTTTGAACTTTCCTCATCTAGATCCCGTCCACACTTTGTTAGATTCATACGTAAGTACTTAATTGTGGGGGGAGCTCATACACGTGGCACCATGCTTTTAATTTCAAATTCTACTTTGTATTTACATTTTTATGTACCCTATCTTTTATTATTAGATTCCACAGATATAAAATGGTATTTCAGTAAAAAGAAATTGAAAACACAGTTGGATATTGAGACAAACTTAAATTGCTACCAGAGCTTCTAAAGCTTATTCTCAATTTCCCTATTTAGTCGTGGACTGGTAACAGTTGGTGGACCAGTACTCATTGATTAACATATATATTCTTTATCCCCCAAAATATATATTCATAGGCTCCAGAAAAGCTTACAGGCCTGAGACATTGGGCCTTTAAAGGCCAGCGGGAGAAACAACACTGTTCTCTTAGTAGGTACTATTAGTCACTCCATTTGTTAGGCTCCTTGAAAGGACGGGCGATCTGTCATTCATCCTTCTAGCTCAGTACCTGGCACAGAGCCTGACATAGATCAGATGCACTTGAGGGGAAAAGACTTACATGTGAAAGGATAAATCCCCAAGTACGTGCCCAGAGTGAGGTAGGGTTCTTAGCAGGTTCCATCTCTGAAGGCTCTGGGAGCGAGGCTGGTTTTGTCTTAAAACAAACAAACAAAAATACCCACCCCCCTCGCCGAGACCCCTTTCATTTTGAAATAGTTTTAGACTAGAAAAACTGCAAAAACAGTACAGAATTCCCATATACCCTTCTCCTTCCCCTAATATTAACCTCCTCTAACCTTACTACCTTGATGCATACAACATGATCGACTGTCTCACAAACCCTTGTGAATTTCATCACGTTCCCATAGATGTCCTCCTTCTGTTCTGAGACCTAATCCAGGATCCTACAATCCATGGAGCCCTCTTACCGCCTTGGTCCCCTCCAACCGCAGTTAGTTCCTCCATGTTTCTTTGACCTTCACGACCTTCACAATTTGCTCTCTTTTTCTTGAGCACAGAAAATGCGTAGATCACCTGATTCTTCTGGCTTGAAAGGAACTTGGAGGAACTTAGTTTCAAGCAAAGAGGAGCACCTTCTGCTAAAACTTAGATCACTTTTCGGAATCCGGGAGGTGAATTTAGCTAGTTTATTTTGGGGGACAGGCATTTGGCTTCACCTCGTCAAAGGCCCAGTAACGTGCTCTGAAGCAACATCGCTGCCATTTTTCAATCCAGCCCGTGCGATCCTGTGGATACAGCTAGGGCAACAAAACACTCTGTCTGCAGGGACCTGTGTTTGGGGGAAACATACCCATCAGGAGTTTTATCACTGCTCACGGGGGCTAACTGTCCAATTAGAAAGCTCTGGCCTGGTGTTCTGCTTTCCTATCTCTTGGCAAAGATGACTCTGCACATCTTTTAAAGGCTTTTCCATTTTTTTTTTTTTCATGTGAGCATCGATTTGGAGGCTGGCTGCGTTTGAAGCACCAGACACGAAATATCTGCTCTGCCAAAGCGCTTGTTAGACTCTTTGGGGCCAGATTCCTGCTTTACAAGCATATGAACTTAATCGCAGCTCCCTCCTGCTTTAGACAAATTGGAAGGGACGAAGGGGACATTATTGATAGATATCAAATCCCTAGCATTTGCTCTTTAAGGAAACCTACTTGTTTATCATCCTCTTTGATGACTTTAAATGGAGACACCTGGCTCAAAGACTAGCTGCTGCCTGTCCCTGCCCCAGTCCTAAATTATGTATAGATCTTTTTCTGCGTCACTCTTTGCTGTCACCCTCCCGTGTCTTCCTTTTCTCTGGCTCATTCCAAAATGTAGAGATGTCTCTGAGGCCTGAGCCAGTGAAGCGAACAACGGCAGCTAGGTGACCAGGGTGACCTCCCTGGGGCCAGCCTGTAGGGCACGAGCAGGTGGAGGAAGTGGGAAGAGTGGCCCATTTTCCCACTGGCAGGAACTTGACACTTGAACGCATCCACGGATAAGAACACCAAGTTAAACCTCAGGCCAGGAGCTCGTGCGATTCCAGACTTGCTGTAGAATTTGGTCTCTTGTCTTCCGAAGACAAGGGGAGGCCTGTAATGGGGACATCCTATCCCGGCCATGCCCCGTTCTTGGTCCGGTCTGCCCCCCCCCCCCCATGACCTGTGTGCCTCTGAGCAAGTCTTTCCACCCTCCAGGTTGACTTCCTCGTCCATAAAACAAAAGCAGTGAAGCCTGCAGTGATTCTCCCTTTTATGAGATGGAGTCATCTGGTCGTTGGGCTATTGCTTTTTTTTTTTTTCCAAATATTTTATTTATTTATTTTAGAGAGAGAGCGAGAGAGAGAGAGAGAGAAAGAGGGCACTAGCAGTGGGGAGAGGGATAGGCAGCCTCCCCGCTGAGCAGGGAGCCCGACGTGGGGCTCGATCCCAGGACCCTGGGATCATGACCTGAGCTGAAGGCAGATGCTTAACGACTGAGCCACCCAGGTGCCCCATTTCTCTTTTCGATCCCAGGACCCTGGGATCATGACCTGAGCTGAAGGCAGATGCTTAACGACTGAGCCACCCAGGTGCCCCATTTCTCTTTTCTTTCTTTTTTAAAAACATTTTATTTATTTATTTGAGAGAGAGAGAGAGAGACAGAGAGAGAAAGCAGGAGCAGGGGGAGGGGCAGAGGGAGAAGCAGACTCCCGGCTGAGCAGGGAGCTTGTCGGGCTATTTCTAAAAGGCTACCCAGGATGACTATACTAAACACCTCAACTTGGCCTCACTTACGGTACTCTGGGAGTAAAAGTCATCGAACTAGTCCCAAGAGGGCCCCCTTCCTATTCCTACAATGTGGGCAAATTACAAAATTGGCCGGAAGTAGAGAGTGGCATTCTGGTTTCCACATCCACTGGCCGTATTTTTTAGGGCATCCTCCTTCCCTAGGGCTGACAAGCTGGCCTTGCCACTCCGTGGTCCTGCCCCTGCCCTCCAGGTCTGGGTAGGAGAGCGTGTGCCCTGACATGGGCACCTGCCCAGCCCAGCTCTCTCATCCTGCCCTGTGTGCCAGTCACCTCCTCCCCATGGGTGACCCTGCTGGTGGAGTTCTAAGCCACTGTCATCCTGGCTTGCCCCATAAGTGGGCAGGGGAGCAGGGGAGCTACCTGGCCAGTAGACCTGACCCATCCATACCCATCTGCACACTCGCAGCCCTCGTTCGTCTTCTCTCCCAGTGCAGATCAGCCTGCCCCCGACCATGCGGATGACGGCCACCGACGGCACCGTGTACATAGCCGAGCAGATGCACTTCCACTGGGGTGGCGCATCCTCAGAGATCAGCGGCTCTGAGCATACCATCGATGGAATCAGATTTGTGGCTGAGGTACTCTGAGGACTCCAGCCAGGTCCTCTTTTCTCTTTCAAACACCACAGTCACTTTCTTTAGTAAAACAATCAAGGGGACTGCATGGTGACAGTCAAATCACCCTAAGGTTTTTTTTTTTTTAATTCATTCACGACTATTTATTGATCCCTGCTATGTGCCAGGGGTTCCAGCAGGGTCCCTGCTCTCCCAGAATGCACAGCAAGGCAGGAGTTTACAGCCCATGGAATGGGGCAAGCCCTCTGAATTTCTACATGTTAGATTTTCAGAGTTGTCTCTGTCTTGCATAGATCTGTCCTTAGGATGACCATGGTGTACAGTGTCCTCCAGAGCAAGTTGACCCATGCCCACTCCTGGGAGACCTCAGGAGAACCCAGTGGCCTCATACGAGCCCTCTGGACACTGCCACCTTGTCTGCCTGGAGGGACGTGGGGTCAGGGAAATGCCCTTGAATTGCCATCTCCCCAGAATCCCACTCATGCTCTTTCTATTCTTGGAGAACTTTCTGGTCTTGATAGATCTCATAATCAGATGGAAGGAGTTCAGAGTTGTTTGGGAGGGACAGGCTGAGGCTTTGGGGGGGGCATCTTTCTTTTCATTCTTCCCTGAGAACCTGAAATAGTTGAAGTCTGTGTGGACCGCCCTTGACTTACACTTTCTTGCTCCCACAGATTCACATCGTTCACTACAATTCTAAATACAAGAGCTTCGCTATAGCCCAGAGTGAACCCGATGGTTTGGCTGTGCTGGCAGCCCTCGTTAAGGTAGGCTGAAATGACAGACGTGAAGTCATAGACTGGCGTCCAGAGTATCAAGTGTAGACCAAAGGTCTTCCTTCCTGTCCCTCCTCATCTCTTTCGGAGCTCACCACTCTCAAAAAAAACTCTGAGTCAGTGAAGCCCTTGCTCACAGTCTTTGTGCTCCTGTGTCACCAATCTCAGGGACCTTGGATAAGTTGGACACCTGACTTAAAAGAGCTAGGATGGGGCGCCTGGGTGGCACAGCGGTTAAACGTCTGCCTTCGGCTCAGGGCGTGATCCCGGCATTATGGGATCGAGCCCCACATCAGGCTCCTCTGCTGTTAGCCTGCTTCTTCCTCTCCCACTCCCCCTGCTTGTGTTCTCTCTCTCGCTGGCTGTCTCTATCTCTGTCGAATAAATAAATAAATAAAATCTTTAAAAAAAAAAAAAGAGCTAGGATCACAGCACAGTTGGCCAAACATTAACTGGCCTGAGGGCAAGGGGAAGCCAGCCACCTTCTGGGTAAAGATAACACTTCTGCTTTTCTCAGAAAGTCTCGAGGGCAGGACTTGTGGCAAGGTGGCAAGAAGTGGTCAGCGAATTCAGTTTCCCCAACAAGTGTTAAGTTGGATAAAATTGCCAAAACCAACCATTTCCCTGTTCTGGAAATGAACCACAGACAAAGAACAAATTGAGACATTTATTTGTAAAAAGTGGCTACAATTTTGAGCAAGAACAATGAGGCTATTCCTATCCCCACCCTCTAGCTTGGTCAGCAAAGTGGTTTTACTGGGGCAGACTGGACAGGAGAACCAGCAGCCTCACTGCCTGGTGGTGGGGGACCCACTTGATTTGGAGTGTGAGTTGAAAACCCAGGCTCCAGGCAGTAACAGTAAAAGTAGCAAGCTTGAGAGAAAAGACAGAACACAGAGGGAACACTTGCAGCTCTGATCATCTGAGGTTGCAGATCTAGTTGAGGAAAGTACCAAGTGGCAGACCAATCAGAAACGTAATGAGAGATCCTGGAAATGCGAGAGCCGCAGAAGGGCTGTGTGAGCTTCCCGAGATGGCCTGGTAGCAAGCAAAAACTGAGGCTGACCTGAGAACTGGCTGATCTCTGAATGTGCCTCTCAACCCACACACAGATCCATCAGCAGAGGGTGTGAGGGGCTTGAGGGGTTTCAGCGGCAGGCTCTGCTGAAATCATTGAGCTGACCACAAAGCTATGCTGACCCTAAAAATAAGATTTAAGAACAGAGTGGAGACATCAGCTGGCTGGGGAGACACATCCTGCAGGTGAAGGCCAAGCAAATTACTAAACAGATATACAAACAAACAAAAAAACTCTCAGGACAATTTTTAAAAATTGGAATTCCTATTTACTATCATGTCATTATTTAAATGTCCAGTTTTCAAAAAAATTTTTGCACATGCAAAGAAATAGGAAAATATGATCCATATTTAGGAGAAAAAAATGCAGTGAACAGATAATGACGCTGAGTAGACTCAGGGATTTAGCAGACAAGATTTTCAAACAACCTTCATATATGTGTTCAAGGAATTAAAGGAAAGTATAATGACAATGACTTTAAAAAGGGAAATCTCAATAGAGAAACAGAAATGATAAAAATGCACCAAATGAAAAGTCTAGAGTTGAAAAGTATGATAAATAAGATGAAAAACTCAAGACATGGTCTCAAAGCAGATATGAGGCAGCAGAAAAAGGAGGCAGTACATTTGGAGAGAGAACAAAGAAATTATTCAGTCTGAGGAACAAAGGAAAAAGATTGAAGAAAAATGAACAAAGCCTTAGAGATTCATGGGAACAAGATCACACAGCCCAAATAGACGTAATGGGAGTCTTGGAGAGGAAAAAGAGAGAGTGATAGAAAAAAAATTGAAGAAACAATGGCCCCCAAATTCCCCAAATTTGATGAAAAAAATTTACTAAGCCAGGAAACTGAACAAAACCCATGTCTGATCAGAGTCAAAGTCAAACTGTTGAAACCAACAAGAGAAAAAGGATTTTTTGTAAACAGGGGACTGACACTACAACTAACAGCCGACTTCTCATTAGAAACAAGTCATCAGAAGGCCGTGGAATGCCTGTCAACCAGGAATCCTAATCCAGCTAAACACCTTCAACAATGAGGTGAAACAAAGGCATGCCCAGATAAAGAAAAACTGAGATAATTGCTGTCTTACAAGAACTATTACAGAAAATCCTTTCAGCTGAGAGGCCAGTGACTCATCAGACAGTAACTCAAATCCACAGAAAGAAATGAAGGGCACTGGAAATGATAACTATAAAATACTATATACAAATATTTTTGTCTTATCTTTAAAACATTTCTTTTAAAAAACCCATAAGATTGTTGAAAGCAATCATCATACCACTTATTGGTAGGTTTACAATATAGGTAGATGTAATGTCGGGGACCAAAGTGGGGAAAATAGAAATAGAACTAGCTTGGAGCAAAGTTGCTACATTTTATGGGAATTAAGTGAGTATTAACCTGACGTAGGTTGTGACAAGTTGTATCTGGAGCAGTAGTCCCTCCTTATTCTCGGTTTCACTTTCCCAGGTTTTAGGTACCCGAGGTCAAGTGCAGTCTAGAAGAAAATGTTCCTTCTAGTGATGTATTCCAGTAGCCTAACGCTAGGTCACGGCGCCTATGTCATTCACCTCCTTGATCTCATCACATAGGCATTTTATCATCACGCATCATCACAAGAGTGAGTGCAGCACAGTGAGATATTTGGAGAGAGAAAGACCACATTCACATAACTTTTATTTCAGTATATTGTTATGATTGCTCCATTTGATTATTAATTATTGCCGTTAGTCTCGTACTGCGTCTAATTCATACACTGAACGTCATCACAGGTATGTATAGAAACAAACGCGGTGTATATCGGGTTTGGTGCTACCCCTGGTTTCAGGCATCCACTGGGGGTCCTGGAATGCATTCCCTTCAGATAAGGGGGAACGGCTGTAATCACTAGAGCAAATGCTAATAATTAAAAATGGTTAAATGGTACACGGAAAGTATTTCACACAAAAGGTGGAACAGAGGAACAAAAAGCCACGAGGCACCTAGAAAACAAGTAGCAAGCAGCAGTCACAGATCCAAGAAATCGGAATTCATGCACAGCGAAGAAGAATTGGATCAACACCACTGACTGAAAAGAACCATTGAAAATCTACCTTTTTCACCAAAAGCAATTTGTCTGACTTCTAAAATGTCAGCACTCACACAAAAATTGGTGACCCGGGAGCGGGCAGAATTGGAGCCGTTTTGCCTTGGACAGAGGGCTGTCCCGGCTCAGTCACGAGTCCTGAGGACGAGGAAGCAGCACATGAGACCAAGCCCGCCCCCCCCCTTGTCACAGGGAACCGGCCTGCGGCAGGCCCTGCCCAAACAGGGTCACCGGGGGTATGGTGACAGTGACTTTGGGCCATGCCCTGAGAGCCTCACCGGTCACTGCCGAGAGAGCTCTCTCCCTGGGAGCTGCCGAAACGCTTCAGTCCAGCCCGCCTGGAAGAGACTAGTGGGCCCAGGCAGTTGGTGGCAAAGAACAGCCAGATTTTCTCTCCCCAGACCATTGGAGCGCGGACGGGCTGCCTCTTCCCTGCCCCCCTGGCTCTGCCCAGTCAGCAGGGACACCACACAGCTGAATTACCAGACGGAGGCCCCTTTTCCATTCGGTGAACTGCTCTGCGTTTCTCCTCCAGGTCAAGGATTACGGTGAAAACACCTACTACAGTGACTTCATTGCTCACCTGAACGACATCCAGCAGCCAGGTGAGGAAAGCCCCCCGGTGGCAGGAGCGCGAGGTGGGAGCAGGGGCCCGGGAAGGGGGATGTCGGCCCAGAGGTTGGCACACGGGCCCCACCAGGCGAGTGCCCCGCTCCCTGGGCAAGGGCTCTCATGCCGGCAATTCCTGCTGTCGGCTCAGGCTGCGAACACCTCCGAGAAACCTGTCCACAAAGCCCACCTGTTGCTCCCACAGTTGGAAGCCAGGGTACCACGGACTGGGGACATCTTCGCCTCACCTCTGGTTCCCACGAGTGGCGATGACTCTGGGCACTAGAGAGAGAGAGGTCCTCCTGAGCTTCAGGCTGAGACAGACCTCGAGAGTGAAGCCCCTCATTATCGCATCTNAGAGAGAGAGGTCCTCCTGAGCTTCAGGCTGAGACAGACCTCGAGAGTGAAGCCTCTCATTATCGCATCTGGACAGGGCTGGGCTTCCTTTCCTCTGCCTCCAGAAGGGGGAATTCTTGTCCGAGTGGCCACCTACCCTTACAGCCGTGACCTGAACAAGAACCACATCAGCCTTGACAGCTAGGCTTTGTGCTTGACTTTGGCCATCTCTCCCTGACTTCAGGTCCTGCCCCTCCAGGGGGTCCCTTGACCTCCCACTTAGGGGCCTTCTGTTCTCATCAGAGCAAGAGTGGGGGTGGGGGTGGGGGAGAGGCAGGGGGAGAAGCAGACTCCCGTCTGAGCGTGGAGCCTGACGACGCAGGGCTCGATCCCAGGACCCCGGGATCATGACCTGAGCTGAAGGCAGACACTTAACCGACTGAGCCACCCAGGCTCCCCTGCTGTTATTTTTATCCGCAGCTGTAAGTATGAGCACGTATTAACACTGCCTGAAAATCCTTAACTGCTCATCCGGGCCTTCGCTTTTCCCCTCTCCAGAATGCTTATTTCACGTTTTCTCCACTCCCTCGAAGCCCCCCCTGCACCAGCCCCTGCTTCCCCTTTGGAGCGGATTCCATGCCTTGTTCCTGCTTCACTAGGAAGGTGGTCAGACGCTCACTCATCTTCTCAGCCCGTCTGCACCTGCCTCGCCCCACGTGCCCTCCCCCGTTACAGCGGGTGAGAGCCCTTGTGCCCGACCAAGGCCGACCCTGCACATGTGTGCCACCGCCCCTCCCTCTCGGGGTCCTTCCTCCTGCACGCCTCTCTCCTGTCCCGCAGCCCGAGTTCTTACCGTTCACCCGTCATCCCGCTCAGCACCCACATCTGTGCTCTAATACCTCCCGGTTCAAAACACCAGCAGGCACGACTCTCTTTTGCCCCAGCCACTCCCTCACCATCTTCCCATCTTCCATTGTCTTTGAGGCGCCCTTGAACGCGTTGCCTCGTGGTCCTGTTCTGTTTTCTCGCTGGCCCTTGGCTGGCCCCGGCTGGCCACCATCCCTTTATGGTCACCTCTGTCAGATCACCTGGCCGCATCTCTTTTCTCTTAATTGACCTGGAAACAAGGATCCATTACTCCTGGCTCTCCTTCTGGCCACACTCCCGCTCACTCCCAACTCCACTCTTTCCGCTCCTGCTCTAATTAATGGTGGGGTTGCAGGCTCTGCCTTTCCAGGGGGTCTTCTTCAGTCCCATGCCTTCACTGCCCTCTCTGGGCTGTGGATTCCAAAAATCTGCATCTGGGCCTCCACGCAGTGACAGTATCAGGCGAGACAGGTGCGGCAGGGCAGATGCAAGAACCAGCCGGCTGCTTTACGGACCCTTAGCAAGGCCAGCAGGAGAAGCCACAGGCCTGTGCTCTGAGCTGTTTCCTCGAATGCACGACCTCAGCTATTCTGTTTCTACGAACTGACCCACATCCATTTCCTTTTCTGATTCAAAAAATTGCGCTTCTGATCAATACTGCTCACAGCACTGGCCTCCCTCTCAACTCCGGATTCCTCTATCCAACTGCTTGCTTGATACTGGCCTGTGAATCTAAAACTTAGCATGGCCCAATCTAACCCACCCCCCAGGTTTGTCCCTAAACAGATTTTCTCATCTCAGCAAAGAGCATCATAATCCAGCCCATTGTTTAAGCCCCAAATCCCAGAATCACTTTTTTTTAACTTAAAAAATAATTCTTTTTAAGTAGGTTCCACCCCCAACGTGGGGCGTGAACTCATGACCCTGAGATCAAGAGTTGCGTGCTGTATAAACTGAGCCAGCCAGGTGCCCCTCCCAGAATCATTCTTCATTTTCCTCTTTCCATTATCCCTCACATCCAAACTATCGGCAGGTCTTACTGTTTTCACCTCCCTGCTTTCAGTCCTCTTGTGTATAAGCTGAGAAGGAGAATTGCTGGATCATATAGTAATTCTATGCTTAGTTTTTAAAGTAGCTGTCATATCCTTTTCCTTAGTGGTTGCACCACGGTTCTGGAATTCTTAACTCACTTAAATATATTACTCGCTATAATATATTAATGATGAAACTAAATCTATGCGCTAGAGCCCTTTAGAAAGTGTAACTTGAAGCCTCTCCAATAACACTAACATTAAGAATTCTTTTTGCCTATTCATGGGATTATGCACGACTAGACTCTGACGCCTTGGTATAGCAAGCCTATTTATGTCTATGTAAAAACTACGTCCTCTTTGGGGCGCCTGGGTGGCCCAGTCGTTGAACAACTGCCTTCGGCTCAGGTTCATGATCCTGGAGTCCCAGGATTGAGTCCCGCGGGGGGCTCCCTGCTCAGCAGGGAGTCTGCTTCTCCCTCTGACCCTCCCCCCTCTCGTGCTCTCTCTCTCTCTCATTCTCTCTCAATGAAACTTTGAAAAAACCTGTAACCTCTTTGCCATTAAAAACATGCAAAGTGCTCAGGGAAAGTGAAGCAAAATTCAGCTCAATTCCATGTTTCTTCGATGGCGTCATGCTGAGCCCAGGGGCTTAGAGCCATGACATGAACAGAAGAGGGGTTCTCTAGATGCAGGGGTACCGGTGCTGGGAGTTTCCAGACACCCTGTGGCAGCGCCTCCCCCCGACACCCCACCTGTGGCTGAGCTTGGTTCCCTGGGGGCACGGCAGGACGAGCTCAGCACCGCCTGCAACCCTGCTTGGTTCTGAGTCTCCCCATCTAATCTCTATCTGCCCATTTTTAAAAAAGATTGTATTATCCATTTGAGAGAGAGAAAGCGAGCACAAGAAGGGGGTGGGGCCGAGGGAGAGGGAGAAGCAGGCTCCCCACTGAGCAGGGAGCCCAACTCGGGACTCGATCCCAGGACCCTGGGATCATGACCCGAGCCAAAGGCAGACGTTTAACCAACTGAGCCACCCAGGCACCCCTCTATCCACCCATTTCTAAGTGAGCCCACACCAAGGAACTTTGTTCTTCCTTTGAGAGTGCTCACCCCGAAGCCCCTAGCAGTCATAATTCCCTTTTTCATTTATCATAAAGCGTATGGTCTGCCCAACAGCTGCGATGACGTGAGGCTCCTGAGTATTTTCCTGTGAGCAAGTTCAGTGTCCACACTTCATAAGCACACCCCCTCCCCTTTATCCTCGGAGCAATCCTCTTGAGCGTTCCCTTGGCACAGATGGGGGAGCAGCCTTTGAGGAGTGAGCCCCCGGCCAGTGCCACTCAGCCAGGGGGAGGTATTGAGTGGCTCTCTCTCCAGAGTTTTTGCTCTTACGCCCTCTGGGAAGCAGCAGACGGGGGAAATGTTTCCAACAATCAGCTTCTATGTTCTGGTGAATTGGGAGATTCGAACATGGAGAGGTCTGACCTGAGCCGTCCTCCCAAGGGGCACCGGTGGCCCCTCATATTCTTTTATCCTTTGTCCCCTCTGTTAGGACAAAGCACGGTTCTGAGTGGCCTTGACATTCTGGACATGCTCCCCGAGAACACCCACCACTACTACAGCTATCAGGGGTCCCTCACCACTCCTCCCTGCACTGAGAACGTCCACTGGTTCGTGCTAGTCCATCACGTGCCGCTCTCCAGTGCACAGGTAAGGCCCGGTGTCACCTCCCTAGTCTCCCCTCTGACTGCTGGCTCACAAGAGTGCTCCCCTACACCTCACCTAATGCCAACACCTGGGCTCCTAGGGTGCTTTCATGCCCGGGGCTCCTGTGCCTCACCTCTGTTGCCGTGGGTGATCCTACCGGAGATGTGGCAGAGATGGGCACGTTGAGGCATCAGGGAATCCAAGGAACCCTGGGCCTTGGATGCAGCAAAAGGACAGGGACCCGACCTCAGTCAGAGGAGAAGAGCCATATGGTGAAGGCAAATATTTACTGAGCAGATGCTCCTGCCAGGTACTGCTCTAGGTGCTCGATGGACAGAACCCCCGTCCTCATGAGCTTACGTTCTAACTTCATAAATGGCTTTATGCAAGGACATTGACATACTGACATTGGTAGCTCTTTGCCGTGCTAACACGCCTGCAGCCCTTTGAGGAGAAGAGCTGTATCAGCTACCTTTTGTTCCCCAACATAGCATGGGTGCAGAATAAATATTTGTTGGGTTAATGAAAGGACAAAGGTAACTGAGGTTGCAGAGGCAAAGCTGGCATTTCCTTCTGGGTGATGTTCTTTCTCAAGAACAAATAAATCTTTTTCTTAAACTTTTCATTTCCCCAATGCAGGAAAAGGTGGAAAGACCCCTATTCAAGGATACCCACACAGAAATCTGTTTGTTTCTTTTTCTTCTTTCTGCTGGTGACCAAATACTCATAGAACACAATTAAGAGATGGTTGGAAGAATGGATGGATGGTTGGATGGATGGATGGATGGATGGATGGATAGATGGGTGGACGGATGATGGATGGTTGGAAGGATGGATGCATGGATGGATGGATGGATGGATGGATAGATGGGTGGACGGATGGATGGATGGTTGGAAGGATGGGTGGATGGATGGATGGATAGATGGGTGGACGGATGGATGGATGGTTGGAAGGATGGATGGATGGATGGATAGATGGGTGGACGGATGGATGGATGGATGGTTGGAAGGATGGATGGATGGATGCTCTGCCTGCCATGTAGCAGAACTTGAGATCTTCTCATACCTGTTTTATCGGGGTTATATACCTAAACTCAAGCTCTAGTTCAATGGCTAATGATGCCCCTTTAAACACCCAGTACCTCTTCCCCTCCATAATTCACTTCATGTGGCCTGTAGATTTGGAAGCTAGAGAATTCCATAGTGGATCACGAGAACAAGACTCTCCACAATGGCTATCGCAGGACCCAGCCGCTGAACAACAGAGTGGTGGAAACCAACCTCATGAGTCTCCCCAACCTGCGTAAGATCAACTCTCACTCCACTTTGCAATTTTTTGAGTCCTGTTTTCTTCCTTCTCTGGGTGGACCCATGTCTTCTGGCAACAGTAGGGGAGGGAGAGTCAGCTGAAGGGCAGGGGCTGGGAGGGGCCAATCTGTACAGGGCATGTGTGGGCGGAGGAGACGGCTCGTTTTCCCAGTCCCGGCAGCGAGGCCAGTGCATAGAACAGAGGAGACCACAGGATGGACAGTGACATGATTTATTACCTACTTGGTCTTGGCCAGAGAGAGTAGGAGAAGCAAGATGTTCAGCAACACCCTGATGCTCCCATGAGAGTGGAGGCTCAGGTAACCTTACCAAACACAACTCCAGTTATCTCCCTCACGCCTTTATCTTGGTCTGTTCACAAGCCCATCCCCAACTCCCACACATTCCCTCAAGGTGGGGTTAACTAGAGCATGCATTGTTCACTACATTTTCTTGGGGATCACACCCCAGATACTGGGATGCTGGAAGTAGACATGACCAGTCCAGCCTTCCTGGGACCCTCTAACCCACTGGGTCAAACTTCTTGGCTCACCTTATTGCTGTGGTTGCAAGAATGCAAATATTCTGCAGTTTTCCCACCGTCAGTTTGTCTGTGTCTCTCTAAAATTGTGGTGAACTAGACACATTCCCTGAATTCATTGTCTTTACAGTCTACTTCTCCTAACCATTCCTGAAACCTTTACACCCGCTAATACCATAGAATTGGTCTCCAATGAATATTGCCCACTCAGTATTACCCCAACTGATTATATGTATCTTTCAAAACTTTTAAATCTCCAGACATGCTCCCCCCTCCCCATCAACAAAGGCCTATTTGTGATTCTCTCCCCATCTTTCCTTCCTGCTTCATTGATTGTTTTCCCTTGCATTTGTTTCCTCCTCTGACAATACTCACAGAGGAAAAAGGACACCAGTTATAATGATCATTTTCCCATATTACACTGTATACGATATTAACAGTACCAATTCCTTTTCCAAAGGGTGACATCATCCTAACCAGGTCCAAACGCTAGCAGCCTAGCTGAAGGGACCCATCTGCCTGATCTGCCTTCTTGGTCTAATCCTGCCATGTTCCCATCGTCCCCGACAAAATGTTCACGGCTCTTGCAGCAGGCACATGCAGATTGTATAGTTTCCCACGTGCCACACCCCAAATGCTCTTTCCACGAGGGGGAGAGTCGTTCCAGTTCACCCTCAGGAAGGAGCTCAGGTGGTTTAGATATCCGCCTCTCCAACCAAGACGCCCCACACTGCAGTTTGCCTTGATGTCCATTGTGCCCATGCTTCTGAGACTCGCTGTTTAGGATTTTAACTCCAGCTTCCAGTAGGTAGTAAGAATTCTTCCTCTCCCACGCACAGCCAGGGACTGGAATGACAGCCTCCCTTTGCTGTTAAGAGAACGGAACTGGGCACCATTTTGCCCCACCTGCCCTCAGACCCAGACTTCTCGGTAGCAGCGCTGGTTTCCAGTCAGCCCGGTGTGTCACCCACCTGATGTCTCACAGTTCCTTCAAAGTCCACCCCCCGATGGGTTAATATGATCAACCCATCCATAAGGAATGACCTGACAAAGAAGCAAGATTACAAAAGCAAGATAATGGCCAAGTACAGGTGTCTTACAATTCATTATTAGAAAACACCCACATCCCCTTCAAGTAAGGGCTTCTGAGCATCACATGAGAAATCAAGGTCCAGGGGAAGAGCCACCTTTGACATATCAGCCCTTGGATTCTGGCAGCTTACACGCCTAAATTCAGACAGAGTGAAGGTGCTTGAAGACAATGGGATGGGAACATGGAGGGCATTCTAAGGAACCTAAAATTCTTCCCGTTAGTACAGGTGTGGGGAACGGTGTCTGGCTGTCCCACATGCTGTTTTCACGAAGACCACCAAACTTTTGACCTTTCTGTATCAACTCTTCTTTTTATAGGGTATAATCTAGTTCCTGAGTTCCAGCTTTATATAAACAAACTCGACAGTAAGCTCGAATACTTGAGAAGACTTATTGAAAAGAAGAATGTGAAAGAAAAACGCTACAGACGGAAAGCTTGAAGCGGGAGGTGTGCAGGACGAGGTGGCCCTTCCCCCGAGCCCACGCCCTGCCCGTCTCCCCTGGCTCCCCCAACTCCGACAAACCCTGTGTCGAGATCCCCTGTTCAGTTTCTGAGTAAGACAGGGGAAACCATCATCCGTGAGCAGAAGTGAGGTGGTGTAAGGGTAGGAGAAGGGGTTTGTTAGAAGACACCAAAGGGAATTAATTGGAATACAAATTTAAAGGAACTGGAGCCCTACGTATCTTCCTATCGAATCATGCGTGTTGATCTGTGTAAATTACAAAGCAGCCCGGGCTGCCCTATGGGATTTAGGTGTAATAAAACGTCTTTGGGAATTTGTCATTTGAAAATTTCTCTTTTCTCTTCCTTTGTACCACTTTGAATACGCCTTCTTTGCCCTCCCTCCTGGAGACACCGGTGATGGGACAGAGATCAAGGTGGGAGGGGTTCTAGGACCAAGTCTGGGAAAAAGGAGAGTCTTACCTTGGGAACTTGTTGGGGGGAGGTCTGGAGCATTGGCCATGCTGTGTGAGCAGAGGAAAAGGAGAGGAGTAGGACTGCGGGTTCCCAGGAGAGATGGGGAGGAGAGGGGAGGAGAGGAGAGAGGACCCCCTGCAGATCTTGTCCTCATCAGTCAGATGGTGGCCGGGCCTTGTCACTAGAGCCGGGTTCAAGAGCCAGTTCTGCTGCTTACTGTCATAATCGCTTACCGCGATCGTTGCCTGTCTCCTGGACGCGGTTTGAGTGCACTGATGCATGTTCCTGACTGAGGCCCCTTTCTTACTGCTCGCTCTTTGACTCCCCCATCTCTGGTCCAGCCCCCCACGTTCTTCCCAGTTCCTTTGTCTGCTCTCCTTACTGGCTTTGCTCCCACACCCACGCTGTCATTCTTTACCTCTGACTTCATTTACCCCTCAGGGCAGTCCTCAGCAGAGAGGCCTTTCTCCCAGTTCACTGAGACAGAAGCCAAGATGCAGGACAGCCAGGTGACTCGCCCGCCACCCCCGGGGAAGAAGACGGTAGAGCCAGGATCTGAAGCCAGGTCTTTTGTATCCAAGTTGGTTTAGCTACAGAAAGCTTCCCTTTCGTTTATCCACGCTTTGTGAAGTACCTGCCACGTGCCAGGCGTGCAGCTGAGGGATGGGGCACAGAGATGGGGCGGGAGGGATGGTTTCTACCCTGGGAGCTCAAGTCCCGTGAGCAGGACAGACATGGAACTAACCCATCGCCCTCTCCTGGGAGATCAACGGTTTGTGACCTCTGCAGAGGGCCTGGTGCTCGGCCTGGGTTGAAGGAGTTCACCTGGGAGCCCCGTGGGAAGGCTCTCGGTGCACCTGAGCCCGCAGGGAAAGGGGGCGTGGCTGGGAGGTCAGGTGCGCCAGCATCTCTGTGCCACTACGGTGTTGTGGATCTTCCGTGGGTGATGATGGGCCGCTGCTGCGGGGTGATGGCATTCCGCTGTGATAAGAGTCATCCTTTCCACCGGAAATGAGGGTCTGCGACGAACTGGAGTGGAGTTCCAGGGAGCGGCTCGGCCCAGGGGTTTACATAAATGAGTGAACGGAGATCACAGGTGTCTGTGCTTGAGAACAAAGGAAAAGGAACCAAAATTAAGTATAATGGTTCCCTAAAAGGGGAGGCAGGAGAAGAGTGGGGGATGGGGCTGGCAGTCGGGCTTTTCCTGAGCGCGTCCTGTTCGGTAGTTTTAACTTTGGAACCTTCTGTTTTACGTCATTATAAAACAAAATTAAATCTTAAGATCTTTTTAAATCCCTACAACTTAAGTTAAAATGTGAAAGCGTAGTAAAATGATCAGGGGCGCCTGGGTGGCACAGCGGTTGAGCGTCTGCCTTCGGCTCAGGGCATGATCCCAGGGTCCTGGGATCGAGCCCCATATTGGGCTCCTCTGCTGTGAGCCTGCTTCTTCCTCTCCTACTCCCCCTGCTTGTGTTCCCTCTCTCGCTGGCTGTCTCTGTCCTGTCAAATAAATAAATAAAATCTTTAAAAAAAAAAAAAGTAGTAAAATGATCAAATAGTTGTACATTGAGTTGGTAGCATACCCAGAGGGGATTTTTTTCCAAGTTATTTTAATTTATTAATTTTATTTTTTAAGAGATTTTATTCATTTCTCTGAGAGAGAAAAAGACAGAGAGGGGGGAGGGTCAGAGGGAGAAGGAGACTCCCCACTGAGCACAGAGCCCAATGGGGGGCTCGATCCCAGGACCCTAATATCATGACCTGAGCTGAAGTCTGACGCTTAACCAACTGAGCCACCCAGGCGTCCCTAATTTATTTCTTTTAAAGATTTTATTTTCAAGTAATCTCTACACCCAACATGGGGCTCCAACCTACAGCCCCGAGATCAAGAGCTGCATGCCCTACCGACTGAGCCAGGCCCCCATCCAAGTTATTTATTTATTTATTTTAAAGATTTTATTTTTTTAAGCGATCTCAACACCTAATGTGGGGCTCAAACTCATGACCTCAAGAGCAAGAGTCGCACGCTCCATGGACTGAACCAGCCAGGTGCCCCAGCCAGGTTGTCGTTAAACATGGTGCTTTTACTATCACAGCTAGTGGGGTAGGTGTGTCCTAAGGACAAGAAGAGAGGCAAAGAAATCCAAACAGTACTCAGGAATCTTGTCAGTGTCCGGTTAATACTAGCATTGTTATTTGGAAGCTGTGTGTGTGCACGTGTGTAATTGCTACACTATGTTGCCATATGGACGTAATTACGTTTATGCCTTCAGTGACAAGATTTTCAGGATGATAAAACAGAGGTCCAAATACAAAATCAAGAAAGCTAAGTAAAAACCCTGTAATCCTAAATTCGAATTGGAAATATCAGCATGAGTTGATAAATTCTTTTTCTAAGGGGCATGTATTTAATAGCCCTATGTACTTCTGCTCACGGAAACAACCATGAGCAGCGGCAATGGACGCCTTGTGCCTGGACAGTGGTCTCTCTCTCCTACGATGGGGAACTAGGGCTCCCTGGAGAGATGCCGAGTCCAGATCTGGGGCAAGGAAGACAGAATGGGTCTGGGATATCTTTTTAGGCCCAGAAAACAAGAAATTTACCTAAGACTACTGGAGTCATGCCCAAAAGACACAGGGGCCATCTGGAACGGGCTCTTGGGACAACCTAAGCGTTGAAAAAAATATCAGAGAAAGAATTAAACTCAATGGATCAAAACTTATCAAATATATTGAAAATACATGAGCTCATATGGTACTAAAACAATGAAAGAAAACTCATCAGTCAACTTTGGAGGTTGCTGGGGGAACCATATATTATTCTGTAAATTGACAAATAGAAGGGAAGAAGCAAGTGCTTGTCCTGCCTTTTCCATCCAAATTGTATTTCGGAGAAATCTCACAGTGGTTCCTGGGCTGTTGCAGCCAATGACCACAAACTGCTTGGCTTAAAGAACAGAAATGTATTTTTTCCCCACAGTTCTGGGAACCATAAATACGAAATCAAGGTGTTGGCTGGGCCAAGGTGCCCCCAGGTCTCTATGAGAGAGCCCTTCCCCGCTTCTGCCAACTGTGCTGCCTCCAGGCCCTTCTTGCTTGAGGCTGCGTGCCTCCCACCTCTGTCTCTGCCTTCGCATCACCTTCTCCTATTCTCTCTGTGTCTGCGTCCCTCTGTCTGTCTCTTACGGTGTTAGTCATCGGATTTAGGGCCCACCGGACAATCCAGGATGGGTCTCATCTCAGAATCCCTAATTAAATTAAAAAATCCTTAACTGCATCTGCAAAGATCCTTTTTCTCAAATAAGGTCACATTTACAGTGTCTGGGTGGATGTATCTTTTTAGGGGAGCCACCATTCAACCCACTACAGGTGGTGAATGGAAATTCGTCTTGGATCAATTCCAGCCAGTAAATTCAAAAGGAATCGCTCGCAACTGCAGCGGAGTGGTGGACGCAGGTGCTGACCCTCGTCGGCTCCTGCAGGCCGAAGGCTGAGACGGTCTTTGTACAACAGACGGGTTGGGCCGGTCACCTCTGGAGATACTCAGCAATGTTAACATCACTCGGCAGGAAATAAGGTGACATTCTGTGCCTCTTGGAGTACAGAGTAGTGCCAATGAAGACAAGCTGCAAAAGAGATTTTTTTTTGAGCCTGAATCTAATTAAGCCTGTAGCTATGAGCAGTTTTCGGAAAGTGCAGGGGAGAGAAGAACAGGTGCTCACTGGGAAGACAAAGGCTCCATAAGGGCTGTCCTTCCCAAGAAATTCCAAGCACCTGAGAAGTGTAGGTGCCCTGAAGGTGCTCAGGGACAGTGTGTCGAATGCATCCCGGCCACAGAAAAAATTCCTGCAAAGCAACAAGGAAAGGACTAGCAACCTACGAGAAGAATCACAAACTGGGACATGCAATCTACAGGGGAGGAACTGGGAATGCCAACGAACGCATGGAAAGGCTCACTCTCACCAGTGATTAAGGTAATGAAAACAAAAACCATGACAAGTGCCATTTCTCACCCCCAGCCGGGCACGAAGTCCCAAAGTCTGACAATACCAAGAACTGCTGAGGACGAGGGACCACCTTCCTTCCCTGCTGGTAGGACTGTCAACGGGAACGCACACTCGGGAAGCAGCCTGGAGAAACCTGTAAAACATGGGACACGGTAAGGAGAGCAAAGCTGAAGCCAGGATTTCCAGTTCACGGGCCCTCACCAGCAATGAGTGTGGTTTCTCACCGAGGCCCGAGGGCTTGGGAGGGAGCTCCAGGAGGGCTGTTTTCTGGAAAGGAGGCTCTAGCCAGGAAGCCGCGGGTCTGACCAGAAACTCATTTACGGGACAGTGTTCCTGGAGGCCCTACCAGGCAAGGCGCCACACTCCGGGAAGTCACGGGGAGGGGGGAGCGGCGGGAGGTGGGGGCACGTGGTACCGCCACATGAGTGTTGGGGGGCTGTGGGGACAGAGCTTGCCGGGCACAGCAGCGGGAAGGGTGGGAGCTGGAAAAGGCAGGGAGGCCGGGGCAGGTGGGGTGGCAGGAATTGTCCTTTCAGGGAGGTGTCCACAGCCACCCGGCCTGGACAACCTGCCCACCAGGCCAGCTGGGAACTTTGGGCTCCTCACCGTCCAGGGGCTTCCAGGGGCTGCTGGGGAAGTGGAGGTCTTGGGCCTGACGGAGACCCCTTGGAGGCAGCAGAAATGAGAGGGAGAGACAAAGCCCCCAGGAAGTGATGCTGGAAGGGACTGTCTACCCTGAACACTTGCAGGTAAAATTCTTCTATTAAAGTTTTCATTTTTATTGTTATTTTTTTCTCTATTAAAGTTTTTAAACCTCTCAGTACATTTTAGCCCATTAGGCTTGCTCAGTTTTGAAGCAGCAAGAAGTTGGGAATTTTGTAAATGTCTAACATTAAAGAATTCATCTGAAGACCAGGCTGGCATGACATTCGTGTGTGGGTGTACAAAGAGATCTGGAAGGTTCCACACCAAGGATTTAAATCATAGAATCTTCTTGGGTGGGTTAGAGTATGACATTTTCCTGCCTCATGAATGAACATTACCTCCGAAATGAGAAAAAAATGTAACACAAATATAACACAACAAAAGAAAGAAGGAAAAATCTGGAATCGTCTAGCATGACCAACTTTTCCACTTTCCTGTAGTCCATTATATTCTGTTTTAATTGTATTGAAAGGTTGAAAACAAAGGTTTTCAATCATCCACTGACATTTTTACAACTTCTCTGGAAACTATAAATATTATTGTCTGTGTCATTGCTTACTGTTAAGGTATGATTCCAGCTGTTCACTATGACAAACACACACTAGGAATCTGGCTGAATTTAGTTTAAAAACGAAAACACCCAAGAAAAAAACTTAAAAGCCTTCAGGCGATATTCATTTCAGGCTGATGGTATTTCCCTCAGAATGTCCTTGTGAGCACTTTTTAAAGTAAATTGCTGGGGTCAGTTTTGTTTCCCTTAGTTCTTTCCCCGCAGCAGCAGAAGCTTCAAGGGCACATCCTATCCCAGGGGCAGCACAGAGAATTCGTCCCTCAAAGAGCCACAAAACCAGCTCCCCGCTGTCAGTGGAAGAAAGTCACGGGCGGCCGCCCCCTCGGGGTCCGAGGGGCCTGTCTGGGAGCAGAAGCGGGAGGACCCCCCCCCCCNGGGGCCCCCCCCCCCCCCCCGCCGTGGGCCCTGAATCCCAGTGTTCCGTTGTGGGTTCTGGGCCCACACGGTGCCCCGGGCGGTCGTGGGGAGCACAGCATCCCTCAGGCGCAGCCTGCTAGCTGTCCCAGGGTGCTCTCAGCGGGCGTGTCTCGCAGCCGTGCCAGAATTTTCCACAAGGCCTTCTGTGTTGGTGCCATTTTGTGAAAACCAAGGAGAGCCAAGGGTTTGCGGAAGATGGCTGAGAGGGCCGAGCGGGCGCGCTGTTTGCAGAGGAGGTGCTGCCCCCCAGTGGCCGCTGCGGGGATGGCGGGGCCCCTTGGAGATTCTCCCTCCCATTTTTCACATTGGTAAACTGAGGTACGCGGACGCCGTAAAGGTCTCGGGGTGAGTGACAGGCATGTCAGCGACGACCAGCACAGCGCGTGTCCCTGAACTGCTGTTCTTCTCACGCAGAAGGCGGGCGTGGGATTGCCCGGGGCTGTGGTCCCTCCGGCCTCCTCCGCCTGCTTTCTGAATATCAAAGCATCCTCACACCTGACAGATGCTCAGCTCTTCCTGTCCACCCTCTTGTCACCAGGCGCCTGTCTCTCCCAGTTGAAAGGGACAGGCCAGCCATTCCGATGCCCCTCTGGAGACCCCCTGACATCTGAGGGCCCCGGCCAGACAGAGGCAGCCCACATGGGCGACCCTGGGACTCCCACAAGGGGACGCTGGGGTTGCAGACACGGGGTCCTTCCAGGGACAGCTGCGGTGCAGAGCGAGGGAGGGTCAGCGTGGCTGAGGGTCGTGGGCAATGAGCTGCTGGTGATGGCTGGACTCCCGCCCTCGGCTTCCCAGAAATTCCCCACAGGCTTCCATGGGGCCTCCATTCTGCTCTTCACAAACACACACTCTCCAACGGGGACACAACACACCTTTGTTCGCACCTCGGAAGCAACCGGGGAGGCTGGAGGGCCTGGTTTGGACACTGGGACCAGAGAGTGTGCTCTGATGCACAGCGGCTTAGTGGACAAGTGGGAACTCAACTCCGAGTCCTGGGCTCCAGCCACTTTCTCGCTGACCCTTCCGACCCCTGGGGCTGGCCTAGGGAACAAGTCCGCAAGAAGAAGAGGGGACATTGAGGTGCAGCCCAGCAGCCTCCCCAAAGGAGACCCCTGGGCTGAATTTTTGGGTGTTGGGACCTGAGCACCTTCCGAATTCGTGTTACGTGCCCCATCGGGCCCTACTCCAGAGTCCCCCGCCCCGCGCCTGGCAGCATAATTGACGCCTGTGGGCAGAAGCTGAGGGGAGAGGGACCCCCAACCGGTCCAGGGTGGGCCACTCAAATGTTGGCCTTTGCTTCAGGGCAGACATGAGAAAAGCCTGCTGACGCACAGCCTTCTTCTTTTTTTAAAGATTTTAAGTGATCTCCACACCCAATGTGGGGCTCGAACCCACAACCCCGAGATCAAGAGTCACACGCTCTACTGACCAAGCCAGCCAGGTGCCCCTGATGCACACTCGTCCTAGAAGCAGACAGAGACGGACAAACAGAGCCCTGGACCGGGAAAGAAAATTTAGATGGGACCACTAGCCTTTGTCAAGAACAAATGGCCCCATGTTCGTGGAAGGGGCGTCGGAGGCAGTGCCCACTGCCCACGCACAAGAACAAGGGTGCCATATGTTCTGCTCACTCTGCCCGCCCAGCCCGTGTCTACCTGGGGAGCTCCACTTCATCCTTCAGGACGTGGTATCCCCACCCGCGAGACAGGCACGGCACCCATACGGTGCACGTTTAAGAACGAGGAACAGGGGCGCCTGGGTGGCACAGCGGTTGAGCGTCTGCCTTCGGCTCAGGGCGTGATCCCGGCGTTCTGGGATCGAGCCCCACGTCAGGCTCCTCCACTGGGAGCCTGCTTCTTCCTCTCCCACTCCCCCTGCTTGTGTTCCCTCTCTCGCTGGCTGTCTCTATCTCTGTCAAATAAATAAATAAAATCTTAAAAAAAAAAAAAAAAAAGAACGAGGAACAGAGGTGCAGGGACATTAAGCAACGTTCTCTAGGCGTCTTGGGTATGAAGCAGCAAAGCAAGATCTAGAACCTAGGTCTTCTGTTTCTTAGGCCGGTGATCTCTCTACTATATTTCCTACCTGAGCAGACCTCGTAGGGCTCCTGTCAGAAGTTCACCATCAGAGATTAAAAATTGTTTATGGTGGGGGTGCCTGATTCTTAACTTCAGCTCAGATCTTCATCTCAGGGTTGTGAGTTTAAAAAAAAAAATCCTCTAGGGGCATCTGGGTGGTTCAATCGGTTAAGGTCCTGCCTTCGGCTTAGGTCATGATCCGAGAGTCCCAGGATCAAGCCCCGTGTTGGGCTCCCTGCTCAGCGGGGAGTCTGCTTCTTCCTCTTCCTCTGCCCCACCCCCTCCCCCTGCTCGTGCTCTCTGCTCACTCATTCTCTAAAATAAATAAAACCTTAAAAAAAACCCTCTATGGTCAACAAGCTTCTCTTTGAAAACAAAAACACTACAGGGCAAGCCAATAGAGGAAGTCTAAATCTCTAGCTGGCACTGAAGTATTGCTCTGAGTTGCTTTGCTCTTTAAGGAACTATTTTATTCAAGACTCTTTGTTTTCAGAGACAGCAAATCCAGATCAAACAGGTTTTAGCAGCAAAGGAAGCCTATTGGTTTACCTAACTGGAAAATTCAGGTGAGGTCTGGCTTTGAGCACAGCTGATATCAGTGCTCACACCATATCATCAGCCCAGAGCTCATCATCCCTTAGCTCTCCTCTGCCCTCTGCTGGTCTTGTTCTCATGTAAGTCGTCCCCCCAGGGTGGGTCCCAGCAGCTCCAGGATTCCCTCCTCTCAGCTCTGCAGCCGAGGGGGGAAACCTGGAATAGAGACCCCTATCCAAAGTGGGACCCTGGAGAGAAGATCTTCAGCAAAAGAGAGAGCAGGAAGGAAGTCCACCCACTAACCGGAAACCTGACAGTCCAGGTCTCAGACATTGGAGGAGGGGTGAAAACATGAGCCTTGGGCATTCAGAAGCACAGGTCGGTCCTCCGCTGGCTTGAGGGTTCAAATTCACACGATGTGCATGTTAAAAGAATAGAAAAATAAAAACAAAAGGGAAAAAAAAAGTAAACCAAAAGTTTGACAACAACTCCAGGTGCCCGACAGGAGCAAACTCAAAAATATTTTGGGCATAATTACAGATATTTAATAATGACCAGGAACATTAGGTGACATTAAGAAGTCCTTTTGAATTTTTGTATGTGAAATAGAGGTATTATATAAAAACAAGGCTTTTTTTTTAAAGATTTATTTATTTGGAGGGGGAGGGGCAGCGAGAGAGGGAGAGAGAATCTCAGGCAGACTCCATGCTCAGCGCAGAGCCTGATGTGGGGCTTGATCTCACAACCCTGACATCACGACCTGAGCCGAAATCAAGAATCAGACGTCGAACTGACTGAGCCACTCAGGCGCCCCAACAAGGCTTTATTTTTTAAAGATCCATAATATCTTTCAGGATGAAATGTCATGATGTCTGTAATTAACCCTTAAATATGTCAGCAAAGAAAGAGGAGGAGGAGCGGAAATATGGCAAATTTATAAGTTGTTGCTGTTGTTTTTTGTAAGAAGCATTACCGG
This sequence comes from Ailuropoda melanoleuca, assembly GCF_002007445.2. Taxonomy (NCBI): domain Eukaryota; kingdom Metazoa; phylum Chordata; class Mammalia; order Carnivora; family Ursidae; genus Ailuropoda; species Ailuropoda melanoleuca. The sequence goes on from NC_048228.1 coordinate 6,390,690, forward strand.
GGGAAGAAAGGATCATTACGAGGATGTGTCTAGGAGTCATAGGTGTTTGGAGCCTTTCTAGACTGAGAACAGGATCAGGGACAGCAGGGGAACAAGTGGGGCCTGGGACCCTCATGGTTGGTCACATTCTGTCCACTCACAGGAAGCAAACAGGCTAATTGCAAACCCAGGTAAATTGACAGGAGCCCTGAGCCCTGTTCACACCTGTTTCCAACCTTGGCCAATGGTGCTGACCTGCCCCTCTCAGAAAGCAAAGCACTTGGGTCCTTCCCTGCTGTTGGTGACCCTGAGGCAGGACCAGGGTGCTGGCACACACTGGTCTGTGTTAGTACAGACCCTTTATCCCCAAGAAAAGACTTTCACTCTGAGGCTCCCGTCCCGATGAGGGGAATGACGGTGAAAACATTATTCATCAGTGGGGCTCCCTTTCCACCAGGACGTGGCCTGGGGCAGACTCTGGGGACAGAAGGTGGCTGAGATGGTAGGTTCCCCTGGACCTGAATGACAAAGGGGGCATGATGTCTGAGCCCGTCCTCACCCAGGTGCCGAGCAGGCATCTAGGACAAGACCATGGGGCGGGGGCCATACGAAGGTGAGGATGGAGAGCTGAGCTCCGAGCAGGAAGGCTGGGGACCCGTGTGGGAAGGACATGTCCCTGGGGGAAGCTGCCTGCCGTCATCGCTCACGCTGAATACGCACACACTTGGGGCCGCCCATTGTAAGCGGCACTCTCCAAGCCGACTTAGTGGGCTCCCCCAGAAGCAGAGCCTGAGTCAAGGATTCCAGGGCAAGTCTTTCATTTGGAAAGGGGAAGAAAATGCTGGGAGGGAGGGGAGAAATGAGCCCTGAGTAAGAAAGCAGCCAAGAAATGGTGTGTCGTGGAGGCAGCTACCAGCAGGCATCGCCCCCCCAGAGTTGCACAAACGTGCAGAGCTTCCTCAGACTGCTCCCACCGCAGGGGCAAGGGCACCCGGGGCTTCTGCACATCCACTCGGTCGGCCAGTGGGGTGCAGGGGTGCCACACGGGCGGCCACCCCCAGCCCTTGTGGGTCACCCTGGGCTCAGAAGAACATCTTCGGGGAAAGAGGAGAGCAGAGCCAGACATACAGAATCTCAGCCAAGGAGCCCCCTCCCCGCCCACGGACACATCGAATCTTCTCAACGATGCTATGACATAGAGACAAGTACTATGATTGTCCCAATTTTTCAGATTGGAAAATGAGACAGAGAAGTTAAGTAACTTACCCGAGTGGCAGAGCCGGGATTGAAAGCTGTGCTGTCTGGCTCCAGAGCCCATGCTGGAATGGGCTGTGTTTTGAGGTGGTGAGTTGCCCGTCAATGAAGGCATTCAAGCAGAGGCCTGATGACAAGGGTAGGAACGTTGAACATGGGATTCCTACCAGGGACAGGGACTAAGAGACAAAGTCCCCTTCAGTTTTGAAATCCATGATTTTTTGAACAGGCAGGGCGAACAACGCCCTCCCCCCACAGTGGGCTCCAAGAGTTCCATGAATACCGCCCCCCCCCGCCCTCCGCAAGCCGCACAGGACTCACTGGGCAATTAACTGACATGTGGGCTGGTTTTCTAGTGGACTGACTACCAAGCAGGCAGTGAGGGCCTGCCTGGGAGACACCTGGCCCCACACCTGGGGGGTGGCCCACTGGAGCCCAAACCTCACTAGCTGTGCAATCAACCAGCCCGAGGACCTCTCCCCCAGCCTTTCCTGATGCCCAAGAGCGCTGTTAGCCTCACGGAAGCTCAAGGCTGTCCAGACCCCACGTGGACAAGGCTGGCTCCAGCGCCCCTCCTGGGCTCCGGGTCCTCATCTGTAAAATGAGGGCAGTGATGAGACCATCACCGAGGTCCCAAGTTCTGGGACTGTGGGGTTCAGGCAAGAGGGGCGGCCAAGCCTGGGCTTCTAGAACAGCTCAGTCACTCTTGGTGAAACTGAGAACAGCACAGACTGAATTCAAAAAAGCCTGGGTTATGGAGTCATTACAATACGCTGCGTGTTTTCTGCCTTCGAATACACCACGTACAGCAGATTGTTAATCAAGTACTTAGAACGCTGAGATCTGGGCTCACGCCCGTCCTTCCGGGAACATTGACCGAGGCACCGTTCCTTATCTGCAGAGTCGNCATTGACCGAGGCATCGTTCCTTATCTGCAGAGTCGCGTCCTTGCGGCTCCCGGGCTTAGGCATGGAGATCACCGTGTTAACCAAGCAAAGTACAAACAACTAATCTCGATTCTCACACGAGGCACGAGACCCGGGCATGTGCAGTGACTCAGCCTGAACCCCAAACCTCAGAACAACAATGCTGCGAGGCCGCCCAGGGAGGGGCTGCGGCTGTTACAGCTTGGAGCCCCGGGTCACCTGGCTGGGAATTAAGCCCAATCAACAAGCACGTATTGAGCGCCTGCTGGAAGCACTGGCCAGGCACAGGCCACGCGCCGTCAAGCACTCTGCTCTCCAGGGCTGTGCCGCCTGCATGAGGTGGCTGATGGAGGGAATGCTGTTCTGTGCAGTGGACACGGGAAGAAATCCCGAGAAATTCAGGGGCTTGCTTCCAGGACAAGGTGTCTGTGGCCAAGTGGGGACTAGACTTTGGGCCTCTTGATTTCCAAGATCACAGCAACTCCCCACCACAGGCACAGTTGCCTAGAGACCCATGGTTTACCAATGTGAATTTTTAAAATGTTTTTATTGGTCATTTCTTTATTTAAAAGGCACAAATTGATAGTTGGACATATGCATATGTCTGTGATGTTATCACCACAGTCAAGATAATGAACATTTCCATTATTCCAGAAGTTACTCCCAGGCAGCCACTGATCTGTTTTCTGTAACTTTAGATTAGTTTGCATTTTTTTAAAGATTTTATTTATTTGAGAGGGAGAGAGGGAGGTGCAGAAGGAGAGGGAGAGAAAGTCCCAGGCAGACTCCCTGAGTGTAAGACCGACTCAGGGCTTGATCTCATGACCTGAGCTGAAACCAAGAGTTGTACTCTTCACAAACTGAGCCACCCAGGTGCCCCGATTTGTTTGCATTTTCTACAGTTTTATATAATTGAAATAATACAGTACGTACTTTTTTTTTTTTTTNAGGCTCACAGCAGAGGAGCCTGATGTGGGGCTCGATCCCATAACGCCGGGATCACGCCCTGAGCCGAAGGCAGACGCTTAACCGCTGTGCCACCCAGGCGCCCCTGGTCTGGCTTCTTTCACTCACCAGAATTACTTTGAGATTCATGTATACTGCAGCACTTCTCCATCATTCATATCTTTTTATTGCTGAGCGGTCCTCTGCTGTATGGACATACCACAACTGGTTTATCCACTCACCTAGGGACCCACTTTTACATTGTTTCCAGTTTGGCGCCTTTACGCATAAGCCTGGTACAGACACTTGCATACAAGCCTGTGTATGGACAAATGCTCTTTCTTCGGGTAGATAGGTAGGAGTGGAATGCTGGCTCACTTGCAGGTGTCCCGTTCGCTTTTTAAGAGACTGGCAAACTGGTTTGGAAAGGGGTTGTAGCATTTTACAATCCTGACGGTGGTGCGCAGGGGCTCCTGTCTCCACATTCCGTCGATGCTCGAGGTCGTCAGTCTTGATGAGTTCAGACATTCTACCAGGTGTGTGGGAGTAGCTCTTTGTGGCTTTAATTTGCATTTCTCTAATTACTGATAATACTGAGCTCCTTTTCCCATGCTTATTTACAATCTATTTTTTCTTTGGTGAAGTATCTTAAGCTTTTGCCCATTTTTGAAATTGGATTGTAGGTTTTCTTGTTAATGGAGTTTTGAGGGTTTTTTGTACTTTAATCCATCTAGATACAAGTCTTTCTCAGCTATATGATTTGCAAATATTTTCTGCTGGTCTGCTTGTCTTTTCATAGCAGTCTGATGTATCGATATCTACTTCTATGAATTATGCTTTTGGTGTTTTTGCGTAACCCAAATTCACAAGTATTTATCTCTCGTGTTCAATTCTACAAGCTTTAGAGTGTAAGGTTTTAACTTAGGCCTATGATCCATGTGGAGTTAATCTCTACGTATGATGTGAGGTATGGATAGAAGGTTTGTTCTGTTTTGTCTTTGTATGTGGATATAATCGCCCAGCACATTTGTTAGAAATACTATCCTGGGGGCCTGGGTGGCTCAGTCAATTAAGCATCTGACTCTTGGTTTCAACGCAGGTCTTGATCTCAGGGTCCTGAGTTCAAGCCCCAGGTGGGGCTCCACACTCAGCATGAAGTCTGCCTGTCGCTCTCCCTCTGCTCTTCCTTCTGTTCCTCCCCCTGCTCTCTCTCTCTCTCNGGCTCCACACTCAGCATGAAGTCTGCCTGTCGCTCTCCCTCTGCTCTTCCTTCTGTTCCTCCCCCTGCTCTCTCTCTCTCAAATAAATAAATAAATAAATAAATAAATAAATAAAATCTTAAAAAAAAAAAAGAAAGAAGTACTATCCTGTCATGGGGCTCTTGGGTGGTGCAATGAGTTGAGCACCCAACTCTTGGTTTTGGCTTGGGTCACGATGTCAGGGTTGTGAGATCCAGCTCAGCACAGAGTCTGTTTGGATTTCTCTCCCTCTTCCTCTGCCCCTCCCACTCAAGCTCTCTCTCTCTCCCCCTCAAATCAATAAAAATAAATCTTAAAAAAAAAGAACTATTATCCTGTCACCATTTGATTGTTTTTGTCAAAAATCCATTGTTCATGTGTGAGTTTATTTCTGGATTCTTTATCGTGTCCTATTGCTCTATTTGCTATGCTGTACTGTTTTGATTACGGTAGCTTTAGAGTAAGTCTTTTTTTTTTTTTTAAAGATTTTATTTATTTATTTGACAGAGATAGAGACAGCTAGCGAGAGAGGGAACACAAGCAGGGGGAGTGGGAGAGGAAGAAGCAGGCTCATAGCGGAAGAGCCTGACGTGGGGCTCAATCCCAGAACCCGGGATCACGCCCTGAGCTGAAGGCAGACGCTTAACCGCTCTGCCACCCAGGCGCCCCTAGAGTAAGTCTTGATGTTAGGTCACACCGTCACCCAACTGCATCTTGTTTCAAAGTACATTTGGTTATTACAGGGTTCTTTGAATTTCTACATAAACTGTAGAATCAGCTTGTCAATTTCTATCCCCCCTAATAAAGCCTGCCGAGACTTTGGAATTGTGTTGAATTTATAGATCATTGTGGAGAGGATTAAGCCAACCTTGCATTTCTAGACTAAACTCCAGTCGGTCATGATATTTTATGATCCTTTAAACATATTATTGGATTCTGTTTGCTAAAATTTGGTTAATATGTTTGTACCTATGTTCACGACGGATAGTGGCCTGTGGTTTTACTGCAGTGTCCTTAGTCTGGTTTTGGTGTAAGAGTAATGCTGGCTCCATAGAATTACCTCCCTTGCCCAGGCGCTCCTGCAGGCCGTAATGCTGACAAACAGCCCCCTGTCACAGGGTGAGAGGAAGCCGCCTGCCCAGGAAGGCAATGGAGTCCAGAGCCTTGGCTTCTAGCTCTTTTAATCCTCTAAGCAGTGCCCTGATCAGGATTCAGGCCTCTACCTCAACCACTGCACTTGAAAAGTTTTCCTTTCAAGAAGTGCATCCAGACATCATTTGGGTTTTGGTGCTAATGCAGAATCAGAGAATGGAGTTCTAATGGGCCAACCACTTCTCGACTGAGTCAGAGACTAACGTTTCCAAAGTCTTCCAGTTGCCAAGGTGGGGGGGGGGCGCACCAAAGCCTCAGAGCTCTCACCCTCGCTCAAGGCCTGGGGCGGAGTCCTTCTCAGAGAAGGAAGCCTTGATACAACACCTGCAGACGTGCGTTTCCTTGGCAAACAGAGACAGTATGTGAGGCCCGACATCTGTGATTTCCTCTTGCTTCTCAGAAAACGTCCCTCATTTCTCTTGGCAAAAATTCAGTTTACTCCACAAGCGTCTGGCCCTTGGTCTCAGGAATAACCACGTAGACATACATAGCAGTGAGGAAACAGATTTTAGCAAAGAATGAAACTGTAGGCACCAATGACTTCCTAAGCCAAGGGACAGGAAAACAGGAGAATGGAGGAGCAAAGAAGTGACAAGGACAGTTCTGGGAAAGGCCTTTGTGAATCACAGAGGAATTTCTTGGTGGCCAGCTTTACTTTACTTCTGCAAGAGGGAAACAGCTAGAAAACTGGGTCCCACCTTCATGTCAATAAGAACTTGTTAGCCCTTTAATGACAGGGACTTGGTGTTCCCTGGGACATTGTACACGCCCTTGGGACAGGGGAAGGAGAGTGGGGTGGGACATCTGTTCCCTTGGCTCCAGCTTGATTTCTATTGCCTTCAAACGTGGCCGACCAGAGGCCCCATGCAATGAGTCTTTCATTATCTGAGCGAGGGAGCTCCCTCCAGTAAATAGGAAACTGCCTTATTTACAGAGTTCGAATTGGTGCCACGTGTGTTTTATGGACCTTGAAAGTGTCTGAGAGCTGCCCCTTGTCGAATTCGTAGAAGAGGAAACACCAGTTCTTTCCTGGAGCCTCTTCTGCCTTGGGGGGGCAGGGTGGACTGGTAGCGGGGGAAAGGGGCTGCCCACACGTGCTTCCTGCTGGAAAACACCACCCACCTGGATGGAAGGGACAAGAAGCCCACGGTGGAGCTGGAGAGCCAGCGCACAGCCCCATCTACTAGAAGGTGGGCGTCCAGGAGGGCTGCGGGAAGATCTCAGCCCTCACCACAGAGGGGACAGGACCTTGAGGAAGAGAACACAGGACGAGTGGAGCAGAGAGGGGCTCAAGGGCCCTCGAGGACGACTGGTACCTGGCTGGCTCTGTCCCCAAATCTAGACCTCCTGGAGCACGGTCCGCTCCAGATGGCCAAGGGAAGAAGTTGACATCTCTCACCCTGCTTCCTATCCCTTCGGGCTCCCCCTGGGTGCACCCACAGCTGCGCGGCATGGGGACAACCTCTGTGCGTGGGCCCCAAGGTCACACCGAGTCCACTCTCCCCTGGTGTTGGTGCCAGTTTGAAATTCTCAGTGAAGGGGAAGCAGAGCTCGCGGAGAACTTGTGCCTGGGAAGTGCTGCCGCCCTGTGGTGGGTGCGGGGAATGGCAGGCACCTGCTGCTTGTGCCTTGCCTTGGGTGTTCCTCAAACTTTTTTCATTAAGATTGGTCTAAAATGTCCTCAGCCATTTTTCCCCCCTAATCACCATCCCTCATGAAATTTTAGTGCCACATATATGCTGTATAACCATTTTATGTACTGTGTGTCTATCTATAGCTTTATATATAAAAAGAGTAACATTCTGTCTCTCCCCCCAACCACCTTCCAACCCTTGAGGATGATTTGGCCACAATGAAAATGCACAGTCTCACTGGATGGACATGGACAGGAATTCAAAGCCCCAGAATGGGCTGCCCGAAGGAAGTCAAACCCCTCCAGTCCAGCAAGGAGGAGGTCCCTTCTTCAAGGCTCTGTACCCCAAAACGGTGAGGGCAGTTATCTGTGCCGCCCACCGTGTCCTGCTTCCCTCTCCACTTCCAGAAGACTGGCAGCCACGCAGTCCTTTAGAACCTGGCTCCCTGTCAAATCCGCGCACGGAGTCTGTGGGCACGTCTGCTCATCCTCATTCTTCAGGCGGGAGACCGAGGCTTGGAGAAAGCACAGGCAGGAAGGGGCAGAACTCAGGTTCCTTTTTTTTTTATTTTAAGATTTTATTTATTTATTTGACAGAGATAGAGACAGCCAGCAAGAGAGGGAACACAAGCAGGGGGAGTGGGAGAGGAAGAAGCAGGCTCCCAGCAGAGGAACCTGATGTGGGGCTCGATCCCAGAACGCTGGGATCCCCTCCTGAGCCGAAGGCAGACGCTCAATGACTGAGCCACCCAGGCGCCCCAGAACTCAGGCCCCTGACAAACACCAGCACTCTTCCCACTGGGCCCTCCTGCCTCCACATTTGAGGCTCACTGGGAAGGCTTCCAGCCGAAAACCCCACTTAGCTACCCTTTAGCACGGCTGTGTCTCTCTGGTTCGCAGCTGCACCCCAGGGCCTGGCACGAAGTCCGTACTTCATCAACATGTGTTCAAAGGATCGATACCTTTGTTTTGGTGTTTGGACAGCTCTTTCAAAACCAAGATTCTGCAGGGAATGTTCTCGTCTTCGGAGTCAGATACGTTTTTCCAGGCAGTGAGGATGGGGTTTGATTTTCTGGAGGACACAGAGGGGAGAGGGAGCCCAGAGTCTGGAGGCTCCCGAGAGGTAGACTGAGGGGGGGGCCTGAGGCTGCGAGCATGTGGTCACGGGGGTGAGGCCACAAAGGACTGTAGCCGGGGGTCAAGGGACCAAAGACCACTGAGCCTCGCGTGGGCGGTAGGCCTGGAGGCTAAAGCAAACGAGTGGAGGGTTTGGCTGTGAACTGAGGTGTCCCCACTGCGCTCTGGCTGGCATGAGCTCCTTCTTTGCAGAGGCTCATGTCCTGGTTGGGCACCTCTGGGAGCCCCGGCCTGGCTGCGGCACAGGTCGGCACTTGGTAAATGTGTATTGAACGAATGAGCGTGAACTGAAACGGCCTTCAAGGGAAAGGTAAACTGAGCTGAGCCTTCAAGTATGGGCGGGCTTTGTATAGGAACAAAGGAAAAAGCGGAGAGAATGTCACAAGCATCATGAATCGAGGACGTCCGTTCATTCAACGAATATTTCCTGAGCACCTGCCATGTGCCAGGCCCTGGAAGACTGGTGGGGTGTGCAGGTGCTCAGGGGGCCCGAGGGAACGTTCCGTGATGTAGGTGAACACACAGGCGATGCCAAGGCAAGACGGCTCAGGGACCGTACTCTGCGGGGAGAGGCAGGGGTGGCTGGGGCTGAGGGGGCCGGCCTGGGACCGCTGAGAGCTTGAGGCCAAGAGCCCCACGTGCAGATGAGCCCACCTGCCGGTCTCACCTCCCCGGCACCGAGAGGAGCCACGCCGAATTTCTGAGCACCCACTTGGGCCTCAGGGGCTCTGTGGCAAGAGAGAGAGGAAGACGAGAACCAGGACCGACGCCCAGTGTTCTCATTCACACAGAGAGGGCTTCCCATGCCTTACCTAATTGAGAACAACGTAATAGGGGTGCCCACCATGCCTTTACTCTCTGCCCATCGCAAGTGTCAGCCCACTCAATTCACGACACGCCTCTGAGTGAGGACATTATCCTTTCAAGGCCACGAAGGTGGAATCAGAGCACAGAGACCCTGAACACAGATCACAAGGACACTGGGCCACTCAGGGGTCAAGCAGTGTCCTGAGTCAGACGATCAGCTGGGGCAGGAGGTGGGCCCCGGGCTTGACACTGCCGGACAGAATCCTTCTAGAAGCCACCAGACCAAGAGAGCTGGCAGACCACCCTCTCTGCTCCCCACAGCCAGACCAAGCGCTGGCACCACATCAGGTGAGCAGACTTCAACCAAACTAAACGGGGAGCCCCAACACTAACGACACAGGGAACTTCTCTGCAACTGGGAGGTGGGCTGCCGAGGAACGGGCCGGGCCTGGCGGTGGAGGCGGGCCAGGAGTGGCTCCTTCTACGAAGCTGTCTCCAGCCGCCAGGGCAAGAGTGGGCTGCGAGGACAGCCTCCCGGAATGGGGGAGGCGAGCCTGGTGACTTGGGATGAAGAGCCAGCGGGGCCTTCCGAGTCACGTTTCCACGACAACCGTGGGGGAGGGGCGGGGGGAGCAGACAGGAGAAATAGAAGAGGAGGTGAGTGGGGCCGGGGTGGCCCGCCCCAGACACAGAGCCACAGAGCCACAGAGCTGGCAGGACTGGCCCATCGGTTTGGACAGAGGCAGTGAGGGAGAAAGGGCTGCTGGGGACGCCACCAAGTTTTCCAAAACGTACCCAGCAATTCTCTCTGTAGACAATGTCCCGTTGTATCGATTGCTTTTCTCTCGCCCGAAGTCCCCAAATGTTCTAGATTAGATTTGTTTTAAAATAAGGAAGTTCAGGTATTTACAAAACAAACTTGAATCCAAATAAGAATGCAGCTCGCATGTTCCTCGCCAGGTCCGTCTGTCACTGTCCACCCCACCGGTCCCTCCACTGGCCCCCTCCCCGTCTTGCTATCCCCCCCCATCTTGCTACCCACTCCCCCCACGCAACCCTCTTTGCACCTGAAACTCACTGCACGGCTCAGGAATGAAGGAGGAAGTCGTCCTTAGGGAGAGGCCAGCTTGGAGAAGAGGACGAAGAACGAATACCCCCGCCCGGGGCAGCAGAACCATCTCCTCGCACGTGCAAAGAAGTAGCAAGGATGCATAAAATGCTGATTGCTTTCAGAATGTTTCGTATCACAGCCATCCTGCCCGTTTTCAAAATGCTTGCAGAGCACAGCTAATAAACGTAGGAGGACGTGCAGGGCTCCCCCGCTACCCGAACGTACAGTGTTCCTACGAAAACTTTCGTAAGCTGAAACGGCGTCAAGCAGAGAAGGCATTACTATTCATTTCAACAGGAAAACGTTTGAGGGTTCCCAGACCCCCCCCAAAATAACGTCTCTTAGGCTTTTCTGATACCTTAGGACGCCTCTTGCTTAGAGATGCATAAAATCAATAGAGCTAAAACACAGATGTTCATGGACATGTTTCGAAGCTCGTAGCGAGACGCTGCCCTGCTGGACTATTTCCCCGGGGGAGGAGCTCGTCGGGGCCGCTCGCTGCTGGGGAGGGTGGGGCGCTGCTTCTGAAAAGGCCCCCTGAGAAACAAACACTTTTTCATAAAAGTGAGAACCTTCTTTGGATTTCTTTCTCTACCTGTTATCAAAAACGGGTACTAATGCAGGTCTTTGGTTAAAGGGAAATGGTATAACGGAAACTTTCGAAAAGCAGGGGACACCTGTATTCCTTGTCTGGGGTGCATAATGTTTTAATCTCACTCTGACACCACAGCTGGCCCTAGAGCAGGACAGGTGTGAACTGAGCTGGTCCACACTCACACGAACTTTTTTTGACAAATACAGTCCAGCGGCATAAATATATTCTCTTCCTTACGATTTTCTAAATGACGTTTTCTTTCCTCTCTCCGACTTCATCATAAGAATACAGCATAGGACACATACTACATACAAAATAGCTGTTAATTGCCTGTTTCTGTTATTGATAAGGCTCCTGGTCAATGGCAGGCTGTTAAGTTCTGAGAGAGTCAAAAGTTCTATTTGAATTTTCGACTGTGTGTGGGGGGGTCGAGGCCCCTCTAACCTCACGTTGTTTGAGGGCCGACTATAATCCCAATGACTTTCCAGCTCCTCATACTGGTTTCGTTTCCCACTTCGTTCCCATCTGGTCCCCGAGATGTTTTTACTATGCAGCGCGGTACGCCTCTTGACATGCGGTAGGATTTCGAGAGGAGAGCTTGGCCTCACTTTATAACCTGGGGGTTACTTTACCCGATGTCTCTAAATCAGACCAAGGGCATTTGCTGAACGTCCTGTCCTTCCTCTTGCTCTCTGTCCTAACCTTTACGTGGGCCTGAGCCTCATTTCCCCTCTCTCATCCCGGATCCCGACAGAGCTCACTCTGCCATTCACGTGGGCCGCTGCTCTGTCCTTGTAACTTCTTCCGTGGATCGACTTCAGACCTGTCTTCTCCTGAGTCCGCTCCAGTTCCCCCCAGCCGGTACTTTCTAGTGCACTTGGTGCCTGAGAATTTAGCTATTGAAATACCTGTTTTAGGGGTGCCTGGGTGGCTCAGCCAGTTAAGCGTCTGCCTCCGGCTCAGGTCATGATCCCGGGTCCTGGGATCGAGTCCTGCGTCGGGCTCCCTGCTCAGCGGGGAGTCTGCTTCCCCTGCTCCCTCTGCCCCTGCTCATGCGCTCTCTCTCTCGTTTTCTCTTGCAAATACATAAATAAAATCGTAAAAAAGGAGAGAAATACCTACTTTATTGAAAATGTTTCCTGTTTTGCCTTCACGTTATGGTCGAAGCATCATACTTATCCACTTGTTTGCCTGCGTGTGTGGGTGAGTGAAGCTCCCCCCAACCTCACTTTAGGACAGGGCATCACTGAGGACTCGTATATGAGGGGTGCAGGGGCCACCTGATCTAGCAGTGCTGCAGGCTGCCACCCCCACCCCCGTGGCATGCACCCCCGGTGTCCCGTGGGGCAGGAAAATGGGGTCAGACCCAGCAGAGGAGCGCCTGCGTCAGCAGGAGGAGGCCGAGCCGCAGATGGGGAGCCGACCGGCAGGAGGGGCTGCCTCCCAAGCCAAGCCGAGCACTGCACGATGCCAGCCTGCAGGGCAAGGAGGACGGCGAGGAGGCTTTATGGTTTCTAGGGGAAGGCAGGCTGAGCATTGGCTGGTCTGAACAGTCTCAGCAGGTTTGGGGGTGCAGGAGCTGCCCCTGGCTGTCTGGCACCTGCCCCGGGGAGGTTAGGGCTGGTGGGTCCTGCCCAGAGTGTGAGAGCCTACGGAAGACCTGGCTGGGGCTGTGGGCTCTGGATCGGCTGATTTCATATGAAAGGTGCACTCACGGGCCAAGTGGTTTGCTCTTTCTAGAAAATGGTTAATCGTGGGAGGTGGGAGCCATCCCTTCGGGGTCAGTAAGGCCCCAAGGGAACTGTGACGGTCATCTGATTGGCTGGCCTCCCCATACCCGAATGATCATAAAACCTGTATTAAAAAATAGCTTCCCCCCATTACCTGCTGCTTCGATTCACAGTGTGGCCGTTGGAGTCTGGCCTCGCATCGTGCAGGCCCCGCTCAACTACACACTCCCCTTTCCGCCTCCTGGACATGCACGTTCCTTCTTGACTATTCCAAACTTAAGCCCTGCTCTTTCCAGCTAACTTCCCCTATGGCCTTCCAGTTCCCATAACACTCTGGTGCTACTCCAAGCCGGCTACCAGCATCCACACCAGTGCCCCCCCGGAGGGCTGACCTGGTGCAGGCCCTGTGTGGTCACTTGCAATCCTCCCAACAGCCCTACAGATAGGGATTATTGCTGCCCCTCAGCGGGGGCCCGACAGGAGCAAAATGGCAACCCTGGTTTGTATAAAGAGTTAGAGAAAGAAGACCAACTCCATGGTCAAGGCCTGGCACCCCGGGCTGTTCCTCCAGGGAGGCGAGGGTCCCGGGCAGGACGGTGGGTGGAGGGAGGGTCCTGGTTATCTCCTAGAGCGGAGGGCTCTGGGGAGAGGGCAGGCTGCGCCCAGAGGAGGGGGACACAAGGGAGTCAGCAGGAGATGGGATGGACAGAAGGACTCCAGGAAGGGTGGGGGGCCTGGCCTGGCCCCTCCTGTCACCCTCCCACCACCCTCCCGCTCCTGCCTCCTTAAATCCCCTGGAAGTTGACCGGGGCTTAAACCGGCTCTGGGGAAAATAGGAGAAAGTAATAAATAGCTTTCTAAAATACCTTAAACCTCACAGCTAACTCAAGAAACAGCAACTGAAAACAAGAGTAAAACACCTGGAGAGGTTCTAGAGAAAGGGACGCTGGGGTCTCGGCCACCTGACCTTGGGAATGAGCGCTCCTCTGCTGATTTCCTTTCTTAACACAGCGTCTACGTCAAGGCATGAGTGGTTCACATGCCACATCTAAAACTCCGAGATAAGTTTTACTGCCACCGTAGGTGACTCCTGCATACTCTGGGTAAGGCAGCCACTGTGACCACTCTATGGAGGAAGAAACCTGAATTTGAAGGTAGTGAGATGGCTTGGTCAAGGTCACAGGAGTGGTCCAAGAGTCCACGTCCCTCCAGTGACCCCAGGACCAGTGCCACCACACCTCTCCACGGACCCCTGGGGCTCCTCTGTGCCTGCAGGGCCCCTGCTCGGAGACCCGCAAGGGAAAGGGTGCTTCCCGGTCACTCACCGAGATGACGGTCATTGCTGTGTTGACCATGGCAACACCGGCTGTTACATACTGGGAGTGAGGGGCCTCCAAGCCCGCGGACACCTAGATCATGTGTGCGTAGTGGTTGATCTAAACAAGGGCGCAGGGGCCGTGAGGAAAGACCCAAAGGCCAGGCCCCTGGCTTACCTTTCCCTACTTGACAACAGTCCCGAAAGCCTAGGGCACCCTTTGGACAGGAAGGAGGCAGTGAGGGCGGAAGGAGGGTGGGTGGGCTGTGACCTGGATTCTGGAGGCCTGGGGTGAGCCTGGCTCTGCCCGGGCCCCTAGATGCCAGCAGTGGCCCCTCTGAGCCCCAGGATCTGCCTCTGTGAAATGGGAGCGGACTCAAAAAGTTGCAAATAGAGCTACCCTATGACCCAGCAATTGTCCTACTGGGTATTTACCCCAAAAACACAAATGTAGTGATCCGAAGGGGCATGTGCACCCCAATGTTTATAACACCAATGTCCACGATAGCCAAACTGTGGAAAGAGCCCAGATGTCCATCGATAGACTAATGGATAAGGATGTGGTGTGTATATATATATATATATATATATATATATGATGGAATATTACTCAGTCATCAAAAATATGAACTCTTGCCATTTGCAATGACGTGGATGGAACTAGAGGTATTATGCTGAGCAAAATAAGTCAATCAGAGAATGACAATTATCACATGATCTCACTGATGCGTGGAATTTAAGAAAGAAAACAGGATCATAGGGGAAGAGAGGAAAAAGATGAAACAAGATGAAACCAGAGAGGGGACAAACCATAAAAGACTCTTAATCTCAGGAAACAAACTGAGGGCTGCTGGAGGGGAGGGGGTGGGGGGTTGGGGTTAACTGGGGGATGGGCGTTGAGGAGGGCACATGATGGAATGAGCCCCGGGTGTTGTATGCAACTGATGAATCACAGACCTGTACCCCTGAAGCAAATAGTACAGTATATCTTAATTAGAAAGTATAAATAAACAAAATTTTAAAAAGAGAGAAAAAGAAGAAGAAATGGGAGCTGAATGAGGCATCTCCATGACTCCTCTGTCACTTTGATCCTCTGCCATCTCGGGCCCTCTTGACAGACTCTTCTTCGCCGCTCAGTCTGGGCCCTGCCAACCCCGGGCTCAGCCTCTCCCTGCCCAGCCCCCAGGACGTGCGCACGCATTGCCCTTCTGAAAGCCACACGTGCTGTTGTGGCTTTGGTGGCTCCTGCCCGGGCTGTCCGTCACTCTTAACATCACACAGGACATGTCCCCAAGTCCCTGAAGGCCTGATGCCACCTCTTCCTGACACGTTCCTCCAACACCAGCTGGGTTACCGAAACAGCCTGCGATGTTTCTGGAGGCAACGCCCTGCCCCCCTTTTTTTCAGATCTCCACCCTTCCCTCCATATCACGGATAGGTTTACTGCAAAAGGACAATGTTCACAGACAATGAGGCCACTATCGGCCACACTGAGCGAGTCCAAGATGGGCTCCTGACCCAGGCTGTGCCAACTCACCACCCTCCCCCGGGGAACTTGAAATCTGTTTGACCCCCAGCTCATTCCAGCCTAGCAGGCCTCCTGCAGAGTGGGGAGGGGACTATTGGCAGGAGACTGAGGGACTCTTGGGGACTGAGCTGGAAAGAAAAAGTTTCTGCAGCAAGAGAAGAGCAAGGCGGGCCCGTGGGGAGGGGCAGACCTGGGAGACAGAATCTCCGGGCTTCCTCCGTGCTAGAACAGCACAGCTCAGGACAGACTTTCCAGCCACACGGCAGCCCCCTGCAGGCCTCATCCCCGCCGCTCGCCCATCCCTGCCTGTGGCTGGGCACACAGGCCGCCCCTCACAGCCCAAGTACAGCCTCGATCCCAGAGAGCTGCAGAGACCGAAACGGGAAGAGGTGGAGCGCAGACAGGCCGCCCTGGGCCTTCCCTGCCTGGCCCGTCGCGTTGCTGACCGACGGCAGCTCATTGGCTTTAGGGAGGCGGGGGAGCTCCCTAGGAGCTCCGCCCACCTCTGACCACAGCCCACTGTTTTCTTGGTGTGGTGTGCTCACTTGACCCCACCTGGGTCCCCAACACTGTGATGGTGCCCCCAGTCACGACCACACACCCGGGTCCAGCTCCCAGCCCTCAACCCCAATCAACCATGAGGCCAACTCTGACCTTGACTGTGTTCTCCACCAACCACGCCCCCTAGCTGCCAGGGATGCAGGGCACCAGGGCCCCTCCATCCTGTCCCACTGGCCACTGTGTCTCCGAGCGCCTCTCCCATCCAGAATCTTCCCTACCTTGCCGAGCTGTTTCTTCATCACCCTTCTGAATGACCCCTGCAGGCACTGGGCACCCTCCCTCAGACCTCCCCGTGTCCTGACTCCCTCTCTCAAAGTCACTCGCCCCCCGCATTCTGCATCCCCCCGCCCCCCGCCCATGAGAGCCAAAGGCAGCAGGGACTGAGTCCTTGCCAGGATGGGGCTGCCCGAGACCCAGCCACAAAAGGGCTCCACGTTTAAAATTGGAGAAAATCATTACAATTTAAAAAAGATATTTATTACTTCACTTTGCAGGGAGAGCATCGTTTTTCTTCATAAGCATATGATTTAAAGGTGTGAGCCCTAAAGGAAAGGAAGATGCATCTTGTTCCCAACATTATGACTGGAAATGGCACACGTGCTATGTGACCAGAGGTCAGGTCGGGAGCGACACGGCAGGCCCAGCACTGTGGTTGTGGGAGCCCCTTCTGAAGGTCTGGGGTACGGGGCACTGCCAGGGATCGGGGAACCCCTGGAAGCCAGGATGGGGACCAGGCGGAGCCAGTTAACCCTGCTGAGCAGGCGTTGTGTCTCTAGGAAAAAAGATGAGCCGCCGCGGCTGTGAGGGTGCAGGCAGCCCCCTCCCAGATACGTGCTGAAGGTCAGCTGCTCGGGAATCCTTACCGCTCCTGGCCTTTCACTGACCACCTACTGGTTCGGGGTCTCTTCAAAGTCCCGTGGTGGCGGATCTACCCGTACAGGAATCTGTGTGGAATTCGGGGAATTTGAAAATGTTTATGAACAAAACAAAACAACCCCACCGTGTTCTTTTTTTTTTTTTTTAAACTTTATTTGACAGTGAGAGAGAACACAAGCCAGGGGAGGGGCAGAGGGAGAAGCGGTCTCCCCACTGGGCAGGGCACTGGGGTGGAGGACGCTCCCCTGACATGAGGTTCTCCAGGCCAGCCATCACGGGGGTGCCGGGAATGGGCCGACAGAGGCTGATGGCCGGCAGGGACGAGGAAGCAAGGACCAGTGGGCGGAAGTTCCATGCAGGGAGCTTTGGCGTGAGCTGGGGTAGGGTGGGGTGGGTATGGGAGCAGGGTGATAGTTGGCGCTGACTGGAAACAACAGGAAGAGAAAGGAATGGCTGCCTCAGCAGATAGGGAGTCTCCCGTCACTGGTGGTATTCAAGAGAGCCTAGCCTAGAGGAAGATCGTCAGGAATGCCAAACGGGGTTCCCACAGCAGATGTGATACAGAGTTGGACTAGATGGACCCCTCTCAAGGCTGGACAACCACGAGTCAGTGAAGGAGAGGGAGGGTCTCTGAAAACAGAGAACTGTGCTGATGGACCCTGCCCGCCCCCGGGGTTCCAATGCTCCCTTCCAGCCCACTCCACGCCCCAGGCTGACTGGCAACAATGGCAGCCTTGCTGACCCCACCCTGCCAACTTTGACCCAGGTCTTGCCAAAGGAGGTCAGGAAGGGAGAGAGAGCGCCGGCTGTGGGACGGCTGTGGGCTCTGCGCCACCCTTTGTGGTCTCCCTGCTCCCCATCCGCCTTTGAGAACCGTCAGGACCCCGAGGGACACAGGTGTGCTGAGTCAGTCAGCGGCAGGGGGGAGGGGGGAGCTCTGCTGCCAGGAGCGGGGGTGTGTGTGTGGGTGTCTCCAAACAGAAACCCAGAAAGCCCTCCTGACAGGTAGCCATAGGAGTTCTAAGCAAACCCCCTGCTAGGCAACGCTGAGGGCTCGCCAGGTACGCATGCTGGTGTTCTCAGCCACGTGGGTGGCCACACCCCTGAGAGAACTGCCACCAGAGCCCCAACTCTGAGAGCAGGTGATCAGCCAGCCCCGGGGCCCAAGGAGAACCAACAGCCCACACATGCCTGCCCCACCTCCAGCCCTTCCCGAGGGCCAGAAAGCTGCAGCTTAGCTCAGGGCTGTCCAGACCCCATGTGGACAAGGCTGGCTCCAGCGCCCCTCCTGGGCTCCAGGTCCTCATCTGTAAAATGAGGGCAGTGATGAGACCATCACCGAGGTCCCAAGTTCTGGGACTGTGGGGTTCAGGCAAGGGAGCGGCGGCCAAGCCTGGGCTTCTAGAACAGCTCAGTCACTCTTGGTGAAGCTGAGAATGGCACAGTCCGAATGACAAAGAAGCCTGGGTTATGGAGTCATTACAATACGCTGCGTGTTTTCTGCATTCGAATATACCACATACGGCGGATTG
This sequence comes from Ailuropoda melanoleuca, assembly GCF_002007445.2. NCBI lineage: Eukaryota > Metazoa > Chordata > Mammalia > Carnivora > Ursidae > Ailuropoda > Ailuropoda melanoleuca. Next base: position 6,409,009 of record NC_048228.1, read on the forward strand.
TTAATCAAGTACTTAGAAGAAGAGGTTCTATGGTCCTGCTTTAACTAAGAATTAATTTTCAATTGGCAATGCTTTCTTTTATGTGTGAAAATTGAATGGCTATGGTTTTTTAAACGTCAGTTTTCTTCAGAGGGCTTTTCACTCCCTCCTACTAATTGCCAACCTTGGTGCATCAAGTCCAAGTGTAATTGTGAACTTCAAAGAGTGGGGTCTAGAGGTGCTTGGCTGCCTCGGTCGGTAGAGTCTGTGATCTTGATCTTGCCGTTGTGGGTTGGAGCCCCACATTGGGAACAGAGATTACTTAAAAAGAAAATATTGAGAAAAACAAAAACAAAGAGTGGAATCTGGCCAAAGGGAATGCCATGGTGCCTCCCCTGAGATCTGGGCTCACGCCCTTCCTTCCGGGAACCTTGACCAAGGCACCCTTCCCTATCTGCAGAGTCCCGTCCTTGCGGCTCCCGGGCTTAGGCATGGAGATCACCGTGTTAACCAAGCAAAGTACAAACAACTAATCTCGATTCTCACACGAGGCACGAGACCCGGGCATGTGCAGTGACTCAGCCTGAACCCCAAACCTCAGAACAACAATGCTGCAAGGCCGCCCAGGGAGGGGCTGCGGCTGTTACAGCTTGGAGCCCGGGGTCACCTGGCTGGGAATTAAACCCAATCAACAAGCACGTATTGAGCGCCTGCTGGAAGCACTGGCCAGGCACAGGCCACGCGCCGTCAAGCACTCTGCTCTCCAGGGCTGTGCCGCCTGCATGAGGGGGCTGATGGAGGGAATGCTGTTCTGTGCAGTGGACATGGGAAGAAATCCCGAGAAATTCAGGGGCTTGCTTCCAGGACAAGGTGTCTCTGGCCAAGTGGGACTAGACTTCGGGCCTCTTGATTTCCAAGATCACAGCAACTCCCCACCACAGGCACAGTCGTTTAGAGACATGTGGTTTCAGTGAGGGTAACACGCCTCTTCCTTATCTGCTGCACCTGTCAACCGGCAGGCCCACTGTCAGCGACCCCAGCAAGCCACCGAGAGGAAACACGGGCAGAGTGCAAGACCACGGGAGCGGAATGAGGATCTTGTCCACAAATGTTCTGTGTCTCTCCGAGTAGGTTTTATAATGAAACCTCATAATGGCGTTAAGACCTGGAAAACATTGCTCCAGCTCAGCCAAGAACCTGGGCATCTCATGAGACGTGACGATGTAACGTTCCCAGCTGCCCCTTGCCATTGTCCTAAAGGGTGTTTCTGCCATTACCCCTAGGACACAATGGATTCTCTGCTGTTACATGAGAGTAAAAAAGCCTACTGTAGTGTGGGGTGAGATGAGGAACCAGACTGCACAAAACGTTGCTAAAAAGTCACTGTTAGGGACGTCTAGGTGGCTCAGTGGGTTGAGTATCCGACTCTTGTTTTTGGCTCAGGTCGTGATCTCAGGGTTGTGAGATTGAGCCCCACATCGGGTTCCACACTCATTGGGAAGTCTGCTTGGGATTCTCGCTCTCGCTCTCCTCCTACCCTCCCCCACCTCTTTTAATAAAATCTTAAAAAAAAAAAAAAAGAAATCATGCTTCCAAAAAAAAAAAGAAATATTGTCACTAATTGTGTGATTTTGGGCAAATGATCCCACCTCTATGAGCCTTAGTTTCCTCATCGGTCACAGAGACAATCTATATTTAATAGAGAATTCGCGAGCATGCCGTGTGATATGGTGATGGCACCTTCATGACCGAGAAAAGATCATTGTAGGGATATTAACACACGTCATGAGCAACTAATGCGGTGCCTCCTATAAAGCAGCTGTGAATAAAATACAGCTATAAACGAATGACATCATAAAAGTACGGCAGAACTCATATACCCAAATGAATGGCAATAGACCGTGGGTCCTGTCCTACCTCTTTCTGGGACTTTCTCCCTGCAGTTGTCCCCTGTGTGTCCTGCATCACTGCTCCTTCCTTTTTTATTGCCTCCTTCCTCTCAGTACGCAAACAAGACTGCCGCCCTATAAAACCTGACATGACTCCCTCATCCCCCTTCACTGAGCTTCATCTGTTGCTCCCTCGTGCAATAAAACTCCTGCAAATAGCTGCCTGTCCTTGCTGTCTGTCCTCCATCCCACCCACTGTCCCTTGAACCCACTCCAGTCAAGCTTTTGCCTCCAGCTCTCACCACTGCTGCTCTTGTCAAGGTCATGCATGCCCTCCATGAGGTCACAGCCATGGTCAGTTCTTGGTCCTCATCTTGACTTATCAGCAGGGGCTGTCCCTCCCTCCTGACTCATATGTCTTACTAGGTCTTGGGGACACTCTGCCCTCGGGATCTTCTCCACCCAACAAGGACCCTCTTACCTTTTCCTTTGCTTCCCTTCACCCCAGTCCCAATCCCTAGATGCTCTATGGTTCAGGGAGGAGCCTGAAACTCCACGGTTCAGTCCTTGACCCCATTCTCTTTGCCGTCTGTAAGTGGCTTTCCCAGGGGAAGGGCAGTGGCGTGAAGTCTCAAGGCCACAGGCAGGGAACTCAGGTCTATTTCTCCCCCACCTCACTGTCCCAATATGCCTGGAAAGGATGACGCTCCAGGGAGAAACAACTCGAATCATCCCCTGGTCTCCAGAGGCGGGCATCCAGGGGAGCACCAGGGGAAGAAAGATAGCAGCAGCCTCCCACCTGCCTTGTGCCTGCCTTGTTGGGCGTCTTGACCATGGCGATGTTTTAACTATCCTGGAAGGCCAAGCCAAAGGCTGTGCTCAGGGTCAGCAGCACCAGCACGGGCTGGAGACTCTGCAGGAGACAGGGCTATGGTCAGGGACTCTGGGGGGTCGCTCTTGGCCCCTGGAAATGGAGAGCAGGGGAACCCAGGCTGAGCCCAGCTGGAGGCGGCAGATGGCTGGGGGGTGGGGATAGCTGCCCATACACTCATTCCCTCCTGGAAGACCTGTCTATGCGTTTCCTGTGTGTCTGGCCCTGGACCAAGTGGGGGCTGCTTCAAGGACAAAGGTCCAGCAGCGTGCTGCCCTCTCGGAGATTCCATTCTAGTAAAGGGACCCCCCCAAATTGCACACATATGAGAAATCCAAATAACAATAATGTCATGAGGACAATAAGACCGGGCAATGGGCTTGGAACCAGTGGGGGCTGAGCAGCCAGCTTCGGTAGGGTGGACAGGGACTGTGCCTCTGAGGAGGAGACTTTGGGCTGAGAGCTGAATGGAAGAGATGAAGCAGACTGTGAGCTTTTGGGGAAAGAACGTTCTGGAAGGAGGGAGCGACAAACCAAGGCCCTGAAGGACACACTCGACTTGTCTTTTACCTCAGGACAGGCCTTCAGAAAAACCAAGGCGATCATACTTTCCTGCTGGCCACAACACCCAGGACTGCTCACGGGGGCTGGCCCAGGGCCAGGGTCTTAGGCAGAGGTGGCTGAATTGGGGCAGGGGCTGTGGCTGCCTCCCATAGCTCCAAAAAAGCAGCTGGTCTGGAGCCACAGCCCTTGGACCATCCCCCAGCCCTCTGCTTGCCTAACGGCACCCCTGAGCCCCCACCATCCCCATCAGCTGTCTTCCTGGCGCATCCGGAAGCCAGCCCGGCAGCCAAGGGCAAGATGAGGCACCTTCAGGGGTCGGGGTGGGGGTGTGGGGGAGAACTGCACCCGGCAGGGGCAGGGGCTGGGGGGAAGGCGGCATCTCTGATGTGCCCCAGCCTCCCACACTTCACTAGCTCTGGACTCAACCCCCGTCCCGTGTCTGAGCTGGGACGTTAGGGGACGCTGCTTCCCCCCACTGCTCTCCCGGGGCTGGCCACACCCCCCCAGGCAAGGCAGGAGCAGTACTGGCCTCTCCTTGCTAGAAGCATTCCAGAGCCTTCCCCTTCCCCCATGGGTCCCCTCTTCCCATGGGACAGTAACAGTGACAGTAGTCTCAGCACTTACCCCTCCTTGGTGGAGTGGACGGAGAAGTGCCTGTCTCTTTTCTCTCCATCCCCGTTCAGGTGAGAAACAGGTGCGCTCTGCTTCCGAAGCGACCCCTGGGTCCTGACCGGCACCGAGAGCTTGTAGGAGCAGCCGTTTCTCCCCTGGGCCCATGTGGCTTTATTACCCTTCTGGCCTCTGGACGCTGCTAAGAGAGCACATTTTCCTTGGACATGTTGACTGATAAGATAAGACTCCTACACAGCATGAATTTTGTCTTGGCCTCTGCCAAGCCCCGAACAAGAAGCTCCCGGGTGCACCACGGAGGACAAAAGCACCCTGCACCCTTGTCCCTGGAAAGAGGAGTCCTGGAAACCAAGGCGGGCCTGAGCGCCCGGGTGTGTTACGCTTCTCCTGCGTTATTTCTCTGTCTGTGCTTCTTCTTACGGATCTGGACTAATTGTCCATTTGGAGGAGAGAACAAAGTAAATATATTCTTTTTAAAAACACAGCCTATTTATATCTAATGACGCTTAGTAATATTAAATAAGCCATTAAAATATTGAACAAAGGTTCATGTCAGAATTACTCTATTAGCTAAAAAAAGAGCAGGGAGAGTGCCTGGCTGGCTCGGGGGGGTGCCTGGCTGGCTCAGTCGATAGAGTGTGCAACCCTTGGTCTCCGGATTGTGAATTCCAGCCCCACGTGGGGTGTAGAGATGACTTAAAAACAAAATCTTTAAAAAAGAAGAAAAAAAGAAGCATGATTGAATAAACTATGACAAATCACCTGACTGGAGGCCAGGCTGCTGTTTCCAAGGAGAATTGTGAACACGTTGTAGACGTTATACAAAGTGACCCAAGCAGAACACAGCGGTGCGTGCAGGTCAGGTGCGCTGAGGACGCACCCCGGGGAAGAGGGGGCCTGAGTCCTTATGTCCCCTGATGGTCTGCTCACGATAGTCTAGGTGTTCTCTAAAGGGCTGTGTGTTCTCTGCTACGCCTCTCGTTGCTTCTGAGTCCTGGAGTCATTAACCGTTAGGAAAGGCACAATCTTTGGCCCCTGCTAGCTCGGCTGCCTAAGGGTGGGCCCTGAGCCCTGGACACCTCCTTGCCAGGACATCCAGGGGCCGATGGCCTGTGCTGGCTTACTACGCTGCAGGGGAATAGCTTTCCGTGTTTCAGGCTCTGCGTGGGCTCCTGTGTTCTGCCGGCAGCAGACGTGGCCCTGGCCCCGGCCTGCAGGCGTGCCCAGCTTTNGGGGGGGGGGGGGGGGGGGGGGGGGAGGACATGTGGCAAGGGCTGCCTCTCGTGGCTCTCTACCCCCTTTCATGCTGAAAGGAGCCGCTATACCACTCTGGGCCGGGAGTCTGTTCTCGGTGACCTTGAATCATGCTGGTCTCTCCCTTGGGGGGCAACTTACCTGTCTTTTCCCGTTGGCTGCACCGCCTGGCTCCCCAGAGAACAATGAAATATTCACATTCGGATTTCTACCAACAGCCTGATCAAGGCAGTCGGGGCTTTTTCTGTCATGCTTCTCGGAGGTCTCCTAGCCTCTTCCCATTTCTATATTCTTTATCAGCTTGCTGTGGCTGCCTGAGCAAATCATCACAGACTTTGGGGATTAAAATAAGACAGATATATCATCTTACCATTGTGGAGGGACAGAAGTCCGAGCTGGGTCTCCGCTAACATCAAGGTGTCAGCGGGGCTGTACTCCTTTCTGGACTTGCCTTTCCAGCTTCTAGAAGCCACCCACATTCCCCTGCTCATGGCTCCTTCTGCCATCTTCAAAGCCAACGAGATGGGACTGAGTCTCAGGCTGCCATCTCTCTGGTTCTGCCTCTTCCCAATGAACACACCGGGCCTGCTGGGACAGCTGAGATCTCCCACTTCAGGGTCACCTGGTTAGCGGTCTTAATTCCACCTGCTGTTTTAATCCTCCTTTGCCGTATAAAAAGCCATAGTGACAATTTCTGGGGATTTGGACGGGAACACAGGTGCGGGAGCATTATTCTGCTAACCACACTTACCTTTCAGTTTGTTCCTGAAGACTCCTGAGTGCAAATCTCCCAGGTTTCACAGCTGTATCAGCTAAATTCTCTTGGCGTGTTTCTGTCTGGCTAGTCCCAACACTCGTGGTCTAATCACATTGGTTCATCTCCGTGAGCCTTCCCTGACTTTCTCTGAGTCAACCACCACAACAACGTCAAGCTGATGGCAAAACCAAGCTCTTTCCTGCTGTTCCTTCCGCTTGAAACATTCCTCCTCCAGATTGTGGGACAGATGTCCCCTCCTGGGGACGTCTTCTCTGGGACCACCCTCTCTACAGTAACCCCCAGCCCTCCCCTGGCACTCTCTGAACACTTTGAGTACCATTCGCAATAACCTTAAGTGTTTGTTTACTTGTATTTTTGACCATTGGATCTGTTCTATCCAATGCCCGACACATAGTAGGGGCTCAACAAATACTTGTTGACTGGATGTCCTTGATTGACGATGTTCACGTCGCTCCCTCCTCCCCTACCCTTCCGAACACCTCATCTTCCACTCTTGTACTGATCTCACCCATTCTTAAAGGCTCGGCCCACCGTTTACCTTCTCCTCAAAGACTGCTCCTGTTCTCATTCATTCATTCAGCATTTATGAAGTGCCAGCAAGGGCCGAGCCAGGCGCTGGAGCTGCTCAGATGGTGTTGACCGCTCACAGCAGACTTGGAACGACAATCAGTGGCCTCCCATTCTATCCTCTCGTTGCCCCCCCAGGGCAACGTGGTTTTCATCTTCCTGGCTTGACTGTAAATTCCTAGCAGACAGGAGATGCCCTCGGTCGCAGCGCTGAGCTGAATGTGGGGGTCAGGAGTGGCCGTGCACGGGCGCTGTCAGCGGGCTGAAGAGCGTCAGGAGGGGAGACCGAGAAGAAGGGTTCACGGGTGAGAGAGCCAAACCTCACGGGTTCTCACGACACAGCACCTGCAGATGAGGGCGTCAGAACGGCAGCTACCTGTCTCCTCATTCTTCCTCCGGGGACCGGGGAACCAGCCCTGGAGGGAGCAGATTTTGGATGGCAAGACCCTGTCCCACTCCCCTTCCAGAGCGAGACTTCAGACTCCCTCCAGCAGCCCTTTGGTAACAAGAACGGCCAATGTCTCTGCCCTCCCGGTCCCGAAGCCTGTCTCTCAGTGGAGACAAGGCAGTGTAATGACGCTTCCACGAAGAAACCCCCACTCGGTTGAAAGGACTGAAGTTTATTCTGTGATCACATCTTTCCTATAGAGTAAAATAGTGCCCTTTCTTACAAAGGGTCTCTTTCTCATTATCACAGTAGTCCGGAGTTTCTCCTTCTTCTTCGTGTTTTTGCTTGCCAGGAAAGGGGGGGGGGTGAGTAGCAGCTCAACGTAGACCACTGAATTTTGGTTTTAAAGATTTTATTTTATTTTTTTCAGAAGTGTCTATTTTTTTTAAGATTCTATTTATTTATTCAACACAGAGAGAGAGAGCACAAGCAGGGGGAGCAGCAGACAGAGGGAGAGGGAGAAGCAGTCTCCCCACTGAGCAGAGAGCCTGACGTGGGGCTCGATCCCAGGACCCTGAGATCTTGACCTGAGCCAAAGGCAGATGCTTAATGGACTGAGCCACCCAGGTGCCCCCAACGATTTTATCATTAAGTAATCGCTACACCCAACGTGGGACTCGAACTCACGACCCCGAGATCAAGAGTCACATGCTCTACCGACTGAGCTGGGCAGGCGCCCCTAGCCTGCTAAATTTTCGCCTGTGAAATCCAGAAGCCCGGAACCTGCTGGTAAAAGCCGCCTGCCTCCTGCCTGATGGGGTCATGAATGCGTTCGTCGCCCAGGGGCTGGCGACCTCTGCTCAGGTATGCTCTTTCCCGCATCAGCTCCGCCTCGCTCTGCTCTGCCTTCCCCACCTGAACTCCTCCCAGCAAGACTCAGCCCCTCAGAAAACACTCCTTGAGCGCCCGCTGTGTGCCAGCCCCTGTGCTCGGCACTGTGCACGCAGCCGCGAGCGCGAGCAGTGTCTGCGGCCCGCCTTACGGCCATCTCTCTCACTTGCCAACTGCCCTGACCTTGACTGACCTTGGTCAGCATCCAAAGAACCTCCAACCTCCTGACATTTTCCAATTCTCTCAAAGTGCCCTTTCTTCTCCATCTTTGCTTCTCTTTGTGGCCAGCTTGGCCCCCAGTGGTCTCCAAACCTTTTCCATAGCCCTGTTTCCTCAGTAAGGACGTTTTGAACACCGACCTCCAGTGTGTGCGTATTCATGTTTTATAAGTTCCGTACACGTACATGTCACATGATAAAACAGGCACTCAAATAGGCGTTGTGAAGGGAGGAAGCAAGACATACAGTAGTCCCCCCGATCCATGGGGGATCCCCTCCCAGACCCCCACGAAACTGTGGATAGCACCGAACCTGGGTACACTCCGTTTTCTCCCATACATACATACCTGTGATCAAGTTTAATTTAGAAATTAGGCCCAGTAAGAAATCAATAATAAAAGACAACAATTACACCAATATACTATAATAATGATGTGAATGTGGTCTCTCTCTCCCAAGCTCCAGAGCCACGTGACTCGTGTCCTTCTAGACATTTCTTACATATTTCATGAGCCCCTCTATCTCCACATGTCCAAAAATGTTACTGTCTTCTCCCCAAACCTGCCGCTCCACCCCCCACACCCTCCACCCCGCCGCCTGTCAGAAACCGGGCAGGGTGGCAAGTGCCTCACCTGTGAGGGCCGAGGGGTCCCTAAATCCTACGGGTCTCTGAATTCTCTCATGTCTCGGCCCAACCACTGCTGGCTCTGCAGGGCCCCCCTTATTTCTTACCAACTGGTCCCCCTACCCACGTCCCCCCCAAGTCCTTATTACTCAGGGATCACCCAATGCCCGGGTTGGGCTGAGCACCCAGTTCAGACTCAGTTGGCTCACAAGGACCCACACCTTTCCAGCTTCACCGCAGACCAACCCGCAGTTCCCCTGCACACCTCCGTGTGCCGCTCTCACCTGGAAGGTCCATCCTTCCCTTTCCTACTGCTTCTCCCGCATGGCAGAGATCCTGTGGTCTTCCCCGATCCCACGCCCTCCTTCCCGTGCAACCAGCACCAGGCCCATGCCTCCCTCTTGTGTTTCCCAACCATGGAAACACGCATGTCTGCAAGTGTTTCTCTTTTTGAGCGGGGGTGGGGGAGGGGGGGAGACAGAGACTCTTAAGCAGGCTTCATGACGAGGGGCTCGATCTCACGACTCTGAGATCATGACCTGAGCCCAATCAAGAGTCAGATGCTTCACTGCCTGAGCCCCCAGGCGCCCCAGTACTTCTGTAGGTAGCCATCTGTGTTTATATTAAGCGGAACGTGAGCTCATGCCCGTATCTCCGGCGCTTATCTAGGACACGCGGATAGTCCTAGGCTCCCCATCTTGGCTTATCTGCTCCGCAGAGATGGCTCCCACCACCTGCCGTCCATTTACTTAATTGCTTAATCCCAGTTATACATGCGTAGTGGTCTCTTGCTGCATTTTTACCTGTGGGTTTATTTGTCCTCAAGATCAATGATCATTCTCAAGCTCTTAAAAATAACTAAGTCCGTAATACGTGCCAGCCGCTGATCTAAACACCATAAACAGCCTCTTTCACCCTCGTAACCGTGTGAGGACTTGTTATTAGCTCCGCTTAACAGAAGAGGAAACTAACATACAGGAAAGCCGAGCGAAGAGCTCCTGTCGCACCATCACGAAGCGGTGGGACCAAGGACTTGAGCTCCAGCTTCCTGGATTCTGACATCCTGGCTGGACCGCTCCTCCACGCTGAGAGCTCCCGCCGTGTGCGGCTGGGTCCCGTGCCCCCTTCCGCACGGCAGGTCCCGGCAGCTGGAGGTCAAGGGTGGTCCAACCCCAGCAGGATACTATTCACTTCTGGACCCTCACCACTCTTCTGAGTTATTTAATTCATCACCTGTGGGAGCCCCATTCCGCCCCTACCAAAGCTTCTCCTAATCCCACCTCTGTGCCCCCCCAGCCCTGGCCCCCGGCTCTGCCTCCCTCACTCCGGGGAGCAGATCTCGCATCCTGTCTCTCTCTCTCTCACACACACACACACACACACACACACCTACACACACACAACGTCTCTAAGAAAAGCCTCCAGCTCTGCTGTATGTGCCGGGGGTGGGGGGCATTCCTCCTTCTCCCGGACCCCATCCCCAGTCTCACTTTCGGGGCCCCCTCAGTGTTCACTATGCACCTGAAGACATGCAGAGGAGACCCAATCTTAAATTTTAAAAAATCACAACTCTGTGACCACCTCATCTCTCGCCCCTCCTCTTCTTCCAGCAAATACTGTCTCAGTGCCTCCTTCACACCAGGCCCTTGTTCTAGGCAGGGGGGTTCCCGGACGCAAACCTGGCTGAACCTGCACCCTGGAGCGCAGGCTGCGTGAAGGAGCAGGGAGCCCCCTCCCCCATGCCTTCTCCCTGCTCACAGGAAAGAAGCATGTGTCAGTGGGACGGGATCATACGTGTTTTATTGAGCATACAGAGGCAACGCCATTGTCCTCCAGCAATACAATTCACGATTAATAATCTCTGACTCCGTTAACGTCTCCACAGGGACCTGCTCCAGCCTCTTAGACATCATTACTTGGGACATCACACTTTCCAGGGCTGGTATTTCCGGAGATGGATCTCGCAAGAGGAGGAACGCCTCCGGTCCGGAGCAGACCCGTGGGATTGCGGAAGAGTTCATTTCTCTGGCCAGATGGGGTTCCTTCCATCCGGCCACCATAGTCATATTTGTCGTAAGAGCTGGTGTTACAGGAGCCACCCAACGGCGAACCCGCACGGAGAGGGGCGCCTGTGCACTGCGAGGCAGGGTGGGAGGTGGGTCAGTCTGGAGAGAGACAGCACAGAAGCCCGTGGACAGTCCTAGCAGGGCCTGCGCTCCACCCCGGGCTGGTCCTAGTTTCGGATGTGTCCAGACACCTGTCAGTCAGGAAGAAAGCCCAGGAGGGAAGCTCCGTGCAGACCCACTTCGCAGGCTCCCCTTCTCGAGTTACTGCCCCGAAGCAGACAGTGGAAAGTCCTTCAGTTCCTCCTTCTCCGGGTGCACCTCTGACACCTTATTCATCTTGGTGAAAATCTGATTGATCTCCACGAATGTCTTGGCCTTGGTCTCGGGGACAACCAGGAAGATGTAGACGGTGGTGAGGAGACAAATCACAGCAAAAATGACGAAGCTGTACGGCCCGAGGCCCGCCTGTGCGGAGGGATCAGGGTTCACTTTCTCGAAAAGGTTCTCCCTCTATCTCTTGAGGACTTGCGCATGCAGGGCCCCCCGGGTGCACTCACTTGGATGAACGGGAAGATCAAGCCCACGGTAAAGTTGGACAGCCAGTGGACGCTTCCCCCCACCATGAAGGCAGACGGCCGGGAGGACTGCAGGAAGATCTCGGTGATGAGCAGCGCGGGGATGGGACCTGGGGGAGGGGCAGAGTGGGAGAGGAGGAACAGCTGCCCCTCTGGAAGTGGCTAAGCCCCCGAAGGGTCCTGGAGCCCCTGCTGTATCAGGGGGCCTGAGGCATCGGGCCCAAGGGGCAGTGTGTCTCTGGGATTCCTGGGATGGTGGAGAAGCAGAGCGAGAAGACAACAGCAAGAATGGGGCACTACAGGTGACACCCTGCAATGTCCCTACAATGGGTCTGTGACTACCCGCAAGGATCTCTACGCCAACCACACAGCCCATTTCAACCCACGCAGTCGAGGCTGCCTTACTGCCTTCACTCTAATCACGCTCTGTCCAAACCCCTTAGCGATAGGAAGGTAGGGGAGAAGCTGTTTGGGGGCTGCACCCAGCCCTCCAAGGAGCCGCTCCGGGGGACAGAGGTTTCTGGGCCTGACGGTGTAGGAGAGGAGACCAGGAAAGGACGGAGCCCGCGCTGGGGTACGTACTGGGCCCAAGGGCGTGTCCTATGACGTAGGCGATGACGCAGGTGATGCTGACGTAAGGCATCCAGGATATTGTGTCCTGCGGGGAGACAACAGGGTGGGACCACCGCCGGCAAAGCAGGGACAACCAGGGATGGGGAACGTCGGGAACCTCGGTCCCCGGACGGCCAGGCGTGCTGCCAGGGCTGGGGAAGGAGGGCTCCTGGCTCCTCTGACGGGCAGCACCATCCGGATGCCCCCAGAAAATCAGCCGTTCGCGGGGCAGCGGGCTGCTTCAGGATGGGGGTGACAGGGGGCTGCAGATGGTCCCCAGGCATCTGAGTCAGCGTAGCTGCTAAAAGATCATTCTGGTCTTCTTGTTTGTAATTTTGCTTGTAATGCCAGCGAGGGCGCCAGGGTGGACGTAACACAAGCCCCCCTTCCTTACCTGCAGGGCCAGCGCGGCCGTCAGCACGCAGCAGGCCGTGAAGCAGACGGAGAAACCCAGGAGCAGCAGGACCCTCCGGCCCAAGAGCTCCACCACGAACACCTGTCGGGGGGCAAAGGTCGAGGAGGGAGGGTCAGGAGCCCCGCCAGACAGGAGGCCGTACCCCTGCCTAAAGCTGCCTTCACAGGAAGGCCCCATGGGTCCCACACTCCCCCTTCCGAAGGGGCGGCTGTGAGGAGAAGCGGGCGGGCTGTGTGCCCCCCAGCTGCCGCCACCCTGCCCAGGCCAGGGGTCCCATGTGCTCCTGGCACGGGTAGCAACCCCAAATGTCACATGCTGGGGAAGAGCCACTTCACACAGTGGAAGCTTCCAGAGTCAGGGGCAGGGGTCCCCATCTTGGGGGGGGGTTGCATAGGCTGCCCCTCGCGAGAGACAGGCTGTCTGTCATCCAACAAAAGCCAGAGGCTGGAGATGAGGAGGCCGAGAGGCAGCTCAGACCCAGCTCTTTCCTCAGCTAGGACCCCCCCCCCCAAGATGCCCTCCGTCCGTGGCGGCTGTCCGAGACTCACGGCACAGACGGTCATCAGCACATTGACAGCCCCGGTGCCCGCTGTCACATACTGGACGTCGTGATCGTTCACCCCCGCGCTCAGGTAGATCTGGTCTGCATAGTAGTAGATCTGGAAGGTACCCCAGAGGCTGGTGGGGCCCTTGGGGCAGCGCCCGTGGCACCGCCACCCCCGCGGGGACACCTCCCGCCCGTCCCCCCCCGCCCCGGCGCCCCCGTACCGCGTTCACTCCCGACAGCTGCTGGCCACCCATGAGGACGATGATGGAGATGACCTGCCACCGCAGGGACCTCATGCTGAACAGCTTCAGCACGGAGACGAAGCCAGCGGCCCTCTCCGCCTCGTCCTCCTGCCGGATCTCCTCCATCTCCGCGTCCACGTCGTCCCAGCCGCGCAGCCTCTTCAGCGCTAAGGGAGGGGAGCCGGGGGTCGGCTCAGGGGTCCCCAACTTCCCGGCGCCCAGACGCCGCGGCCTCTGTCCCCTGCCCCCCGCACAGGAGAGCCTTACCATTTCTGGCAGCTGCTTCGTCTTTCTTTTGAATCAGCAGGTACCGGGGGCTCTCGGGGAAGAAGGGCAAGAAGAGCAGCTGCAGAGCCGCCGGGATCCCGGTCAGCCCGAGGAGGACGGGCCAGCCTGCGGGGAAGCCAGCGCCCACGTGAGAGCTGGCCTCAGCCCCTCCAACCGCCACCTCCCCGGGGTCCCAGCCCTCTGCTCTGCCCCGGACTGGTGTCCTTAAGGGCTGGACACAGAGCTGGTGACACTGGACCCCCTCCCACGCTCAGGACTCTGCCAGGGCCACTGGAACACCTGAACAGGACCGGTCTGAGCCGCGGTGACCACGGAAATGAAAACCACAAACAAGGTAAATGTCCACAGTGGCAGAATGGATACACGAAGCATGGTGCATTCACAAAACAGAATCCTATATTACATTGAAACGGAAGCCAACCATGACGGGGGCCAGTCGCAGAAACCCGATGCTGGGGGCAGCAGCCCACACCATGTGGTCCAACGGGGTGAAGGCCAGAAACAGCACATGAACTCAATCTTTGCAAAAGGTGGTGAACTATAGAGAGACGCGAGGCTGGGATGATAAATGTCGGCACGGTGGGGGTGGGCAGGCCACGGCTGGGGGCACGCAGAAAGCCGCCGGGAGCACGGGCACGGCTCTAGTTTGGACCTGCATCCAGATCAAACACTGGTGTTTGATTTCGGGTGGAGCGAATGTACATACGTTTATGTTTTATGCGCTCTTCCTTCTGCGTGTTATTTCGCATAACAATGGTCCAGTGAGTGATGAGTAGTTCAGGCTCCTTCTAGGAGCTGTTAATGCCCTGCCTCTCCCCCCTTCTCCCAGGGCTGGCAGTCAGTGACGACGGTGGATGCCCGTGTGCCAGGCACCACTCTAACCGCTCTTCGTGCGTTAACTCACTTCCCCACCAGCCACATCATGAGGCAGGTGCCAGGACCAAGCCCACCGCACACCTGCAAATGCAGGCTTCCCTTGGTCCTGAATCCATCCCCCTGCACAGCCAACAGCAGGGCCACTGCCAACTTGGGCCACTGCCGTCTGGCTCCGGCCCCCACCCCAACCCCTACATGGAAACTCTTCTTGGAGACCCCGAACTGCCAAATCCAGAGACCCCGCTGCAATCTTTCTAAGAAGATTGTCAGACTTCTTCACATCCTCTGCACCATGGCTGCCTGCCTCCTGCCCTCTCTTCTGGGCTTCCTCCCTTCCTTGTTCTCGAGCACCTGTTACATGCCAGGACTTGTGCTGGAGATTCAGAGATGCCTAAGGCCAAATCCCTGCCCTCCACACACTGCCCAGAGGAAGGGCACCAGGAGTGAAACAGTCTCAAAAAAGGATGGAAAATGCAGTTCACACAACATTTGTGGACACACAACTTCTGCGTTTCTGGCTCCGTGAGCGTGTCTGGAACGCTGGTCCTGCTCCCCACCCCCCACCCCCGTCCAGGCCCTAGGCCCTCTCGGAGGCCTCCCTCACTGGGCAGAACCAGTCACTCCCTACTGCATGCCAGCAAGCACGGCATGGACACCAGGGCTCTGTAGATTGCCCTGCGTCCTGCGGGTCATTTAGGGGCCCTCCCTTGGACACAGGAACTCAGCCCCTTAACCCCTGGTCCTTGCTCCTTCCGAGGGTGATTGAAAGGGGGACAGTGGTTGCTTAACATGGACCTTGGTTCAAGCCACCTGGATGTGCGCCCTAATGAAACCTTGGACGTGTTATCCAACCTCTATATGCCTTAGGTTCCACATCTGTAAAATGGGTATAATAAACAGTATCTGCTTTTGAAGGTTGTTGGGGGGATTGAATGGAATTAATATGAAGACTTGGTGCCTGGCCCATAATCAGCACGTTCTGGCTGGTGTGACTATTAATGGTGATTTCCCTTTCAGAGGTTTGAGACCTGAGACTGGGGGGGGGGGGGGTCACGCAGAAGCAGGGGCTGTTACCAGTTACTGTGCACCTAGTATGTGCCAGGCTAGGGCTCTCCAGGAGGGTGGTGCAGCTCCAGAGTTAGGGTCTAGAATGGGTACCGGCCCTGCGGCTCAACCCCTGACCCCCAGGGGGCCCCCCTTTCCTGGCCTATGGAATGGGATGATCACAGAGCCCCCCTCCCCTCAACCAGCAGTGTTGCTGGAAGGCTCAAGTGAGGAGGTGGCAGGAAGCCTCAAGCCCGGAGCCTGGCGCACTGGTGGCCGTCATAGACACGCCCCGGGCCCCTGTGTGGACAGCCAGCGAGCAAGCCAAGAGAAGGTCAGGCAACAGCTCTTGCGGCTCACTCGCTCTAAAGCCCCTTCATCCGTGTCCTCGGAGGGACCGGAAAATGTCAGCTACACGGTCCTGCCAACTAATTCAGGGCCCATTGTGTGCAAACGCTGAGTGAGCACCGAGGGGCCAGGGCAGCATGGCCAGGCCGGCCAGCCGACTGGAGAGCAAAGACCAGCTCACAGAAACATCCAGTCGGAGCCGCGGGAGGGCGGGGGTCTGGACGCGGCCGGGGCTTACCTTCTTTGTTTGCGAGGAGGCTCCGAAGGCCGAAAATCTGAGCCACGAGGATGCCGACGGTGATGAAGACCTGAGGGACCACCCCGAGGGCCCCCCTCAGGTTCTTGGGGGCCAGCTCCCCCAGGTACATGGGGACAACATTGGAAGACAGGCCTGGCAGGGGATTGAAGTAAAAACACCATCAGGAAACATGAGTCTGGCAGGGACAAACTGTGTCTTCAAACACACTCATTTTTATCCAGCAATCGCATCCGCTGGGCTGAAACTTTTGTCTCAAAACGGCGAACACCTCTTTTAATTCTTTATCCTTTAAACTGTAAGGAAAGAAAGAATAGTCCGAGCCAAGGAAGTTCATAGACAAGCAGCCTGGCTTTTCAACTCGTGTTGCCAGGGGCGGGGGATACACGCAGCCTGACCCCTGGGCTGCCCTCCTAACCGGCTTGGTGTCAGGGAAGAAAAGCCCAGGTGTGGTCTGGCACCTTCTCCTCTCTGGCTCCTTGGGAGAAGCTGTTCATATGGGGCCAAGGACCGCTGTCCACCAGCTTCACCTGAGAAGGCGTATTACGTAACCAACACGCACGGATGTCCACACAGACACGGACGCACGAGATCCATTTCCCAGTGAGCATTACAAGCGTAAACACGCACCGTGGAATAACTGCCACTTCTGAGTCCCCACTATTTAAACCTTTCAGTTTTCTCGTCTTACTGGAGCAAGGAAGAGTCGGTGGAGCTTGATCTTACAGGCTCCGAAGTATTTTCACATAGATCATCCCATGTAATTCTCCCCAACATCCAGTAAGAGGCTGAGAGTCCTGGACGGAGGTCAGGAGGGCCGTCACTAGGCCGAGTATCGACCTTGCAGTCAGGAGTCAGGCTGGGGCTCATGGATACATGGTCTGAGGGGAGGCCCCGGCCACAGGGAGGCCGAGGGGAACAGTGTGGGGCACGTGGAGGCAGGAGCTGCTGGCAGCGGGTGGGTATTGGATGGGGTCCAGATAGGAGGGAACCTTCTGAGAGCCAAGGGTTCAAGCTTGGTGATTCTGCCCAAGGATATCTGCTTAGTGTTTTAAGAGAGGCTCACTGTTCATTCACACCAGTTCTTCCCAGTTGTCAGGGCAAAGAGGGGCAGGCTTTGCAGCAGCCCAGAGAAGTCTGGTGGGGTGTCGGGAGGGATCCCGCAGGCCCAGTGCCCAGAGGCCTGGGAGGAAGCAGGGGCCCTCGAGGGGCAGGCTCCGTGGTCACCACTCAGCAGCAAGGACTTGACTTGATTAGGGACAAAAATCGAAGAGGCAAACACCAGGAGGTTTGGGAAGAGACGGGGGGACCTTCGTGCTGGTGGGAAGCAATCTCTGTTCTGACTTAAAAGCAACTCCACTGGGCTATCCCCAGCTGGCCTGTTCAGACAGAGTCGGAGAAAATGGCTTTTACCTTGGAAATCCCTTCGGTCAAAGCGCTTGGCGTTCTTACCACACGCATTGACTATCGGTGAGCCAGTGAACTGAGCATCTCAAGTCCCGCTGTCTGTCCCTGCACCCGCTTTGTCCCCGTAGCCCCTTCGGCAGAGCAGCTGTTCCCTTCTTTTTGGGGATGTCTGAGCCGCATACTGCTGGCTCTCCCACCTTCCTGACTTTTTCTGGAGCCGTGTGAAAGAATTAACTGCAAACGGATTATGACCTCGGGTCCAAATGGGATCTGCGGACCTGGGGAACTCCTGACGCCTGTTCAGGGCCTGTGGGATCAAAAGCATTTTCCAACAATCCCGAGATAGCTCCTGTTCATTCTCCTCTCATGAGCAGAGTGGAGCGTTCGAGAGGCTACATGTCACGTGCTACCACAGCCAGCGGAATGCAGAAGCAGGGCTGAGAAGCCAGCCGTCTTCTCTGAAGCCAGACAGTAAGGAGATTTGCAAAAATGTAAAGCAATGTCACTCTTCTAAGTTGTATTTGTTTTAGAATATACAGCCCTTTTCATAAAGACATGTAATGGGCTTCTTGTTGCCATTTAAATGAATTCAATGAACATTACTTGGTTGCAATTTCTTTTTTTTTTCTTTTTTGCTAGATTTTTATTTATTTATTTGTGAGAGAAAGCATGAGCAGGGCAGGCAAGAGCAGAGGGAAAGGCAGAAGCAGGCTCCCCGCTGAGCAGGGACCACCCCCCTCCATGCAGGGCTTGATCCCAGGACCCTGGGATCATGACCTGAGCCGAAGGCAGATGCTTAACCAGCTGAGCCTCCCAGGCGCTCCTTGGCTGCAATTTCTAGATGGTAAATATTGACCAATACGATCCACATGAGCCAAAAGCTCTCTGGAGCCCTCAATAATTTTAAGAGTGTAACAAGGGCCTGAGGCCAAAACGTTTGATGACTTAAAAGTCATGCCTATTTAAGAGTAAAGGTTGGGGGTTTTGTGATTTGTTATCTATTGGAGCCTAATATTTTCCTGTTGCCTGCTGGCACCTGCCCATGACTGGCACCTTCCAGAGTCATCCCTGTTTCATCAGCCCAGCCCCGCTGCAGGGGGAGGGGGGCCAGGCCCCCTCGGGGCTCAGGGGCCGAGGCAGAGGCCCATCCAGCACTCTCAGGGAAAGCAGTACGAGGGAAGCTTGTCACGGGGCCCGGGACTCCCTCCTTGACAGGACCTCTTCTCTCTTCAGGGGTCTTAATTTCCTCCTCTTCTCTCGGCCCCGCCATTCCTCGCCATTTCCCCTAACACCAGGCTCCTTGCTGTGCCCCCCTTGCTGACATCCAGCTGGATCATCGGCTCATCGGCTCATCCCTAGCCCCGTGACTAGAAGGAGAAAATGAGAGCTGCTGGCACGGCCAGGGCCGGGTGCGGGGCTGCTGGCAAGGCACCCAGGATGCAGCATTTGGGGGGCGCTCACCCTGGGTGCCCACCCAGAAGGCGCACGGCCCCGAGAGTGGGTGCCCCGCTCGCCCCCACCAGCCCTATACAGTTTACAGAAGAAGGCCGAGTCGGGGGAAGGTGGTGAGCACGGCTTTAACCCCATCTCTTCGGTCTGAAGCGATTATGGGGGAGCTTCCGACAACCACCAAAGCGTGGCCCCTGAGAACAGCTTTGGAGGGTTTGCAAAGCAGCGCTGGGGCTTATGAGGCGAGAGACCCCAGCCAGGCCTTTCTCTGTGCAGCAGGTGGGCCATGGAGGAGGAAGTGAAAGAGGACCCCTGAAAAGCCCTTTGCACACTTCACGTTCCCTACAGAAGCTGAGAGGCTGCGCTCGTTACGCAGATTCGTCCGTTAGATTGTTCGTCACGCTTTTCAACCGCGACGCACGGTAAAAAACACAGAAACACGTTTTACACGGCAACCTGATTTTCATACACGTATAAATAACCGAAGCAAAAGTTCCAGAAGACGACCCTTATCGTCACTGCACACGACACTGTCTACTCCGTCTAGGTAAAGAAAGCGCTGCTCACTAGTCAGGCTCATGGCGCACGCGCCCGCCGCCCGCGGTCACGAGAACACGGAGATGCAGGACCAGCCGGAGGCGCGTCTGTGCACGGGACTGTGTTTCTGTCTTTCACACACGGTTCTCTTTGCGAAGCAGCACAGGGACGTCCGCCCCCGAACGCCCCTGAGACTGACGCGTGGGCTCCAGGGTCTAGTTCAGGGCCGAGGCAGGGCAGCCTCCGCGAGGCTGCGTGCTTCAGCGGTCCCAGAATGGTCCAGACCCCGGCGCCTGCCCCTCCTCCTCGAGTACCCTAAGTTACAGAGCGGAAGCACAGCGTAGCCCATTTACCTGCACAGATGCCCACCAAAAGTCTGGACACAATGATCATCTCAAACGACCGGGCGACCTCGCTGCACCCCATCAGGATGGCGGGTACAATGGAGAAGATGTTGTTGAACAGCAAAGTTCCTTTCCTGCAGAGGACAAAATGTCCGTTAGTCTGGGCAAGGGATTCACTCGTTCATTGAACAGATGTTCACCTGATAGAGGTCAAGTGCACAGCCTGGAGGGGGGGGCATGTTCTCTGTGGAAGCCGATGGAAATGACCACAGTGCAGAGCGCTTCGGCGGTGGGGAGCAGAGGGAAAGAGCCACATACTACGATACACTCCAGCGTTTTTGAAATCGCCAACTCACATGATGTTAGTGTAATCTTCAAACCAGATTATGTTAAGGACGCGAGAAGAAATGTATAGGGCCAACCTCACTGATCCACATAGATGGAAAAATCGTACATGAAATATTAGCAACTTGAATTCAACAGCATATAGAAAAGTCTTTCCATGTTAAAACACCCTACAACATAAAATGGCCAGAACTGTCTGGGAAAACAAAACTGTAACATTATTTTTTAAATTATAGAAGATTACCCTTGAGACTCCAGGTAGGTAGGGAAGGCTGTCTTCAGACACAAAAAGCAAAAACCATAAATGAGAGTTAAGTCGACCGCTTGAACATGTAAACATCTTGCATGAAAAAGATACTATGTGTGTGTGATTAAGCAATAAAGCAACAGATCAAGAAGATACTCGCCTGATACAGCAGTGTTGCTTGGACAGGCTCAGAGATGGAATTTCCTCCCAGCTGTATAATCTTGGCTAAGTGACAGCGTCTATCTATGCTTTGCTTTCCCATTTTGAAAAAGGGGATGGGGCTGTTGTATGGATTGGAGGAATTAAAAACCCTAAAAAACCCTAAAAACCCAAGTTCAGGATAGAGCCTGGCACATAGGAACCCATCAATAAATTGTTAGTTGCTACTGTTATATAAGGAACAGATCCTTACGAAAACCACAAACAACTGAATAGCATTTATCACATTCTCAGGCAGACAGCTGGACAAGCAACTGTCTCCTCCATCTGTGGGCCAAATGGACCAACGTGGACCGAAGTCCTTCACTCAAGGAGACCTGGCCTGCAGATCTGTGACTTGAATGGTGTTCTGGCGGGCAGGGAGAACTGCTGAGTTCAGCACAACCTCTCAGGAAGACCTCAGGATCTTAGGTCCCAAAGCTGAGGTTGTATGTTTCTAATCTCAGAACTTTTTTGAAAAATACTGCAGAAGGGGCTGGGTTCTGACCTTGACTCTCGAGCTAACGAGATCTGTGGCCGAGAAGACGATTTGACTTTACCTTCCCTCCATGTGCTCGTTCGACAAGGCAAGGGGCTGGTGGGGAGGAGCTCTTAAATACCGCTCATAACAAGGCCGCTCTCTCACGCCCAAGGAATTTACACAAGGGAGTGTGATGTCTTAAGGACCTTTTTTGGAATCAAATACATAATCTCTAGAATTAGGGGCAAAGATAGAAGCCCTGCCCTTGGCGTTCACAACACCCATAGTGAGAGTCACCCTGCGGCCACACGGCTTCACACTAGAGTGCCTGACATTGATCTCAGCCATTTCAGAGTTTTACAGTCATTTAATTTGGGCTGAATTTTGCATATTACTTGATCCCAAGGGGAAAGAACAGAGTAGTGAGTTTGTGTTTGTTTGGGAGGCAGAGTTCAAGGACACGGTGCTGTGATCTACATTGGGCCTGACATCCTGGCTGTGTTATCTGGTGTTTGACTCTTAAAGGCAAAAAAAAAAAAAAGAGGAAAGAACTTGTTTTGGTTTTGGTAAGGAATATACCTGCAAGGCAAGAGAACAGAGAGAGGGAGCGAGTCCTGACCTGTGAAGTACGCTCTGCTCTTTCTGGATCTGCCCCCAGAGCCTGAGACCCACCACACCCACCTCTAGGCCTGAGATCCTGCTTCCATCCCTGGACACTTGGTCAACATCTGGTCTTCTTAAGACCGTATTAGAAAACAGAAATCATTGCAGCGGTTATTACCTAGTTTTACCAACAACAGCAACAACAAAAAAGACTTCAGCTTTAAGCCTAGTTTTGAAATGGTCGGAGTCTAGAAGTTTCAGGAGGCGGAAATTCCTCTTGCCTTACCTGCCAAATTTATTCACCAAGGGGCCGACCAAGAGGGATCCAATGAAGCCTCCGAAGGGGAACATGGACACGGTAACAGACCACAGCAATGTCAAGGAAAACTCTTTGATGTAGTGATTGTTGCGTTCATAGTAGGTCTCGTTATAAAATGCTTTCATGAGCTGGAGGACAAAGAGGAAGACAGCACCAAAATAGCTTGACCTGGTTTTGCAGGAAGAACAGCATGAGCTGTTAGGCCCCCCGATGGAAGACCTGGGCACACACAGCAACAAGGGAGAAGGGACAAAGTGGTATGGACAGCAGCTAGCAAGGACCCCCACTTGGGAACTGCCAGGCCTCCGATAGGCACCCTGGCCATGACGTTGCTAACTCCAGTCCTCCAGGCCTTTAGATGACCCCTGACCCTCCAAACTCCTCTAGAGAGTGCAAGGCTTTGGAAAACAGAGCCCCCACCCGCACCCCCGAGGCCAGCCCCAGTGTGCACGGCCAGGCCTGGCTCTCCATGAGCAGCTGAGGCCTGGGGACTGGGTTCACCCCCATAAACCTGTGCCCGCAAGTCATTCCCTTGGGCCTGTGCCCCTGTGTGTCTCGTGGCTATTTCCCTCTTCCGTGACCGGAGGACCCACTGTGTGCTCCAGTACGTACATACCGCCACCCTGGGGGCCACATCCGACACAGGCTGCTCCAACCCCCCTCCGTTTGCGGGGTGGGGAGCTGCGTCTCACTCACTCCAGCAACCTACCTCGGCAGGGGAGTTAACGGCGGACACGTTGTACCCATACTGGAAGGATGACCCGAAGGCGGCTATCAGCGTCGCCAGTACAAGTACGAGTGTCAGCCTCTGCGAGGGGAAAAATCCTGGCTTAGGTCATAGGAAGCAACTGGGGTTCAAGGAACTCCTGATTTATCCTGAAGTCTTATAGAAGGACGCAAGAAAATCTGAAGATCCGTCCTCTTTCAACCGCTCCCTATCTTGAAACCTTCCTCTCCTCACCTAACCTGGTAGAACAGGTTCCCTGGACCTCAGCATGTAGGGCCAGGTAATTCTTTGCTCTGGGGGGCTGTCCTGGATGCCCGCAGGGCCCACCCATCCCTACCTGTGACAACCCAGGTGTCTCCAGACATTGCTAAATGTCCCCCTGGTTGGGGGAGGCAGCCGTCCCTGAGAACCGCTGGGTCAGAAAGACACGGAAGGCTCCCCCACTCCAACACTCTACCTAATGTCCGAAATGCGTCTCTAACATTCCCACCGTGCGGCTGTATTTGCTGACAGTGGCAAACACACTCAGGTCCTGCCTCAAACACCAACTCCCCTAAAAATCAAAGAGGAGAAAATGGGAACAATTGTCATTGTTTATTTAGGGCCACTGATTAACTTCCTTCAGCCGCTGGACTTTTGCTGTAACAGGCATGGCGAGAAAATATTTAAATACAGGTTTCTGGGAACGCAAACACGTGTGTTCTGTGATCATATCCCCCTTTGACACATGAGGAAATTGAACACTCATTTTACAAGAGGGAAGTCCATTAGTAAAGTCATGGAAAACTGGAGAAAAATAAAAGTGGAAAAAGTTTTTCTCTTAGAAGCTACAGATTTCTTTTCTTTTCTTTTTTTTTTTTTTGGAGATTTCATTTATTGATTTATTTGACAGAGCACGAGCGAGCACAAGCAGGGGGAGCAGAGGGAGAAGCAGGCTCCCCACTGAGCAGGGAGCCTGACGTGGGACTCGATCCCAGCACCCTGGGATCACGACCTGAGCCAACGGCAGAGGCTCAACCGACTGAGCCACCCAGGGGCCCAGAACCTGCAGATTTCATCTTGCACTTGCCCACTGCCACTTTCTAGCTTAATTGCTAGAATCCTCATTTTCCCGATCTTCAAAAGGAGGGTCATCACGCTCCCTCAGAGCTGCTGCAAGGTTGAATTATGAAAGCGTCGAGCTGCAGAGGTGAATCACTGACCAGGGCCTGGACAAGCTGCCCCAGAGCACCCTCGTCCATGTGCTCCCACGGAGGCTCCATCCAGGGGCCATGGGCTCCCCCGGGGCAGCCGAGGCCCTCAGGTCTTCCTCTGGGCCGCGCCTCTGCGGAGAGCTGAGTGAGGAGCCGGGCAGGCAGAGAAGCCACGGCCATCCTGCCCTGTCCCGGTGCCCCGGAGAGCACGCGCTGGTTAACCCCCAGGCGGCAGGGGCAAGACCTGCAAGGAGCCCCCTTAAACAAACCCTCGCCCTTCTCCTCCCTGCACCTCAGGAATTAACAAATGGTTAGCTCAGCAGGGTGTTTCTGGCAAGGAAGGTAAGCGCCATGGGCTCAGACCCCACCATCCCCTGGGGCCAGCGAGGGGCGCAGGTGACCAAAGTGGGGGGCAATGGTGCCCAGGAGAGAAAGTGGGTTCTGGAGCTGCTGCCGTGCTACCCTGTGACTTCTAAAGGTGGTGGGGGGGAGCAAGTAGGCACATGCAGGCACACACCCCATCCCAGATGCAGGACAGGGCTGCCCGAGCTCCCACCCGAAGTGCTCTGGGCATTCACTCACTCACTCCAGCACACGGAGCGCCCACCGTGAGCCCGGCATTGTTCTAAGTGCTGGGGATACAGAGGAGAGCACAACAAAGTCCCTTCGCTATGGCTGTTCTATTGCTTGATTTTGTGGAAGGAAGGAAGGAAGGAAGGAAGGAGAAAACTGATAAAGAGTTTTCCTCCTCTAATTCTCTTCCAGGTAAACGATTAACTAGAAACACAACAGGCTTCACTCATACCGCCAAGTGCAACTCCTGACCACTTTCTACTTTGGTGAGTCCTCGGGTTTGAAGTCCTTAGCAGCGTTCCGCGGGGGAGCTGGCCGGTGCCCCAGAACGCGGGATGTCGCGAGGCACCACGGACAGCCCACCCCCGGACTGCTTTTACGAGAGCCCAGTGAACACTACCGGGAAGAACTCAGGCTGCAGAGTCTCTAAGCATCGACCGTGCAACTTCACGTCTATGCTTTGTCTTCCTCTTGAATTCGAGCCACAGGCACATTCTACGGCCCCGTAGGAGTCAGGGGTTACCTTCTGTCAAAACAGTGAAGACATTCTGGGTGGGCTCTCCCTGACCGTGCTGGTCCAAATGCCTTCATTCATTAAACAAATAGTGGTTGAGAGCTGACTCTCGTCCCAACACCACCCTACAGTCTGGTGAGCACGTCAGCCGCCCTCAACGTCATGGTCCAATGGGGAAGGCGGCCATTTAAAAAAAAATACGTAATAATCTAATAGTTTAGCTATAACTGGAGTGAGCTCTACAAAGAAAAAAAACACAGAAGTGGTTTAAAAGAGGGGTCGGAAGTGACNGCCATTTAAAAAAAAATACGTAATAATCTAATAGTTTAGCTATAACTGGAGTGAGCTCTACAAAGAAAAAAACACAGAAGTGGTTTAAAAGAGGGGTCGGAAGTGATAGAGAACAGGGGCTCGGGTGAGGGGCAAGGCTGAGGCGGGGGCAAGGCTCTGAGGACCACTGAGGGAGTACAATAGAAGGACCTGGAATCCCATCAGGGAAATGCACATCCAAGCTACAGTGAGACACTGCTTCTCACTCACGGGGACGGCTAAAATCAGTAAGACAGTAAAAAGTGTCAGCAAGGAGAAAACTGGAACCCTGTCCTGTCGCTGGCAGGAATATAGGGTGATGCGGTCACTTTGGAAATCTGTCTGGCAGTTCCCCACAAAGTTCAACAGAGTCACCATACGACCCAGTGATTCCACACAGAGGGGTCCACCCAAGAGAAACAAAAACGCATGCGCGCAAAAACGTAAATGTTCACGGCAGCAGCATTCGTATCAGCCCCAAGGGGGAAGCCATCCAAATGGCCATCAACTGACGAACGTATCAACAGGGGCCGAGCATCCAGACAGTGGGAGATGATCTGACCAGAAGGAAAAACAAAGGACTGACACTTGCTACACGGAGCCTGGACCTTGAAAACATGCTATGTGAAAGCAGTCAGTCACAGAGGAGCATTCGTCTGCCTTCATCTTGGCGAAAGGTCCAGAAGTGCAAATCCATGGAGACAGATGGGAGATGGGTGGTTGCCGGGGCTGGGGAGAGATGTGGACCACTGCCAGGGGGCACAGGGCTCTTTTGGGGTGATGAGAACGGTCTAAACTTCACCGTGCTGATGGTCGCACAACTGTGAGTGTACGTTTGTGTATTTTATCCAGATTGCATACTTTTCTTGGTCTGGGAGTTATGCTCTCAGGAAACGTACTATATTTAAAAAGGCATGTAAGAGAAAGCCATAGTTTAAGCTTTCTTCTTCCTTTTTTTTTTTTTTTTTAAGGCTTTCCAGGAGGGAAAAGAAAAAGATCAAGTACTGGGTTGGACTAGGGTATGAGGGAGCAACGGCCCAGGTCTCCCAGCAACTTGTAAAAATGCCAAGTGGCCTTCAGACGTGAAGGGGGTGGGGTGTCTCCTCAGAGGCCAAGGGGAGCCGTGACTCAGCTATGCTTTTGGGAGAAACCACACGTCCCTCATGCCCACAGTAAACTGGCTTCCTGTTTCATAACGCCGAGCACATTCTGAGACTTGTTAAATAGCTGCCTTCAGGGCCCGTCTTCCAACTGGATGTGATTCAAGGCTACTGGGAAGGGAGCCCTGCCCCAAACAGCTCCCTTCGGGAATCTGCTTCCTAAATCCATTCCCGCTGTCCGGAATCTCCCAGGAGAATGCAAACATCTCTAAAAAAGTTAGTTCTTCTGAATTATTAACTCTGAGTTGCTTTTTCACACTATCGATCCCAAAGTTCATAAACAGAAAGGGAGGCCTAGGTGCTGCTGAGGGACAGGACAGGTGCCTTGTCTTGTGGCCGTGGTGGTGACGAGCACGGTGGCGAGGGGTGAGGGGCAGCCCAAGAGCCTGGGATGGGACCTGCACTCCTGCTGCTGGCTGTGTGGCCTTGGGCCAGTTACGGAACTTCTCTGTGTCTCCGCACCTACACCTGTAACACGGGGACGATACGCCCCCCTCGCAGGACTGAGGTGATGAACGAAGTTCGTTTGTGAAACCCCGTTACAGCCACACCTGGCTTATAGTAGGTGCTCCCCACAGGCTTGCTCTCATCGTCAACAGCGACCACACCAGAAGGGAAGTTCCTTATCCCATGATGCTGGGTGTGTTGTTGGTGAAGGCTCCCCCCAAAATTATGGTTTCATTTTCTAAAAACACTTGGCTCATTTTCATCCCCCTCCAGGCCAAGAGTCCTCTTTCTCAGCAGAAAAATCCTTGATGCGCATTGGTCAGATTCTGGTCATTTCTCTTGACATGTAAGGAATCCAGAGGCCAGTGAGGCCAAGGTCACACAGGCAATGGGGGGACAGAGAGAGGGGCCCCCTCCATCAGCCCACACAGCCCCAGCTCTCTGCAGGCTTCCCAGACCCCTCCACTTTTCCTTTGCTCCTCAATCCCCCCACCCCGGGCTTTACTCGGTCACCTGTAGATTCTTCCAGGCGGCCCCCATGGCAATCATTTTGTTTGCATGTATCCCAGGAAGCCCAGCACGTGTCCTGGCTTTTGTCCAAAGGGGCAGGTCTGGCCTCAGGCAGCCAGGAAGGGGAAACCTCCATCCCACCTGCCACTGGAGGACGGGCTTCCCTCCTTGGAGAATCCAGGGGGCAGGTAGCCAGGATCAGCCCATCCTGCGGCATGTGACCAGTTTAATCACATCCTCTCAACATGTATTGCTTCTTTTCGGGACCACCACGCGGGGGCATTTCTGTTTTCCTGCAGCCTCACCCGGGGAGGGGGCGCACAGACCCGATGAGGGTCTCTCCTGACCCTCAAGCCCCTAAGTTCTTGTCACCTCACAGCCCCTTTTCTATAAAACAGAGGGGTTACCACTTGAGTGGTCTCACACTTTCTTAGTTGTCTTGAGAGTCCGACAAGATCCATGTGAGGCTGCTCAGTAACCTTGAAAATCCTAATTCTCACGGGACAAGAATGCCTCGAATGAGTAGGGACCGGCGATGCTGCTAGACACCCTACAATATTCAGGCCAGCCCCCCAAAGCCAAGAATCATCTGGTCCCTGCTCTAACGGGTGAGCAAAAGCGGTAACATTCACGGGGGACCCACTACGGGCCAGATAATTCACATGCATCATCTCACTTAATTGGTCCAGCGGCCCTATGAGGTGGTATGGTTATTATTCCCATTTTACAGGTGAGAAAGCTGAGGCACGAACAGTTGAATAACATGCCCCAGTTCCCACAGCTAGAACGGGATGGAGCAGGAACGGAACCAGGTCCTGCTACCTCCCAAACCAGCTCTTAACCTAGGAGCCACAGGGCATGCTCTCGACCTGACCTGTCTGCGGTAATGGCCTCACAGGCATGCCCGAGTCAGCCATCATCTCCACACGGATGTCCCTCTGCCTCCACAAATATCAGCAAATGCAGTCGTGACGCGTAAAATGCAAATTCCTTAAAAGTGTTCGTAATACATTCGTATGATCTGTCATTATGCATTTTCCTCAATCAAGAGGCTCTCAAAGTACAGCTGAAAGTCTGTGAGTGAGGGGACTGGGGTAGGAGGGAAGAGGTCCAGAAAAATCTGTCGCGAAAACAAGGGAGCCTCTCATCTGAAAGGCTGGGAATGTCTGCTATAGATGTGACTTAGATGCGAGCCTTGCATGGTCTTTTATGCGTCCACCTTCTTTCCACGCCGGCCGAGACGTGTGACTTGCCGAAAAACCTAATGAAAATGTTCCGAAGCCAAAATCAACACGCATCAAAGAGCCTCTCGCCAGCAACGTGTAGGGGTTTTGTGGCTGGCTGCAGAAGCCCTTCTCCTCAAGCTTTTCTGGGGAAGGCACTTGGGACAACTTAACCCTTTGCGACTCTTCCATTTGGTTGCAAGTACTCCTCGAGTCTGTTCCGGTAGAACGAACCCTGACCGGTCTCTAAAATCTAACTGTCCCTAAATCTGTCCTCTAGTCCCTGTCCAAGTGAACTCTGAGGTTCCTCCAACGGCGCTCCCCTGCACAGAGCTCCCGGGGACGGGCCCCCCACCTCTCCCGCCCCGGGCAACACCGAGCAGGCCCTGGCCGCAGGCCACTCCACGCTCCTTCCTGCCCTGGGAGGCCCACTCACCCCTTCCTTCTTGCTCGGATTCTGTTGCTCCATCTTTGGTCTGCAAGAGCCGAGCGCTGCCGACTTCCTTTCAGCCAAAATAACAAACGCGCGGAATGGAAAGAGAAGACATTCGGGCTGAACTTTGGCCGCGCCAAGTAACAGCCAATAGCCTTTTTACAGCCAGCCCCAGAGGGAATAACCCTTTCAGGAGTCCAGAGGTGCGTCTTCTTTCACTTCTTTTAAATTCCAAGTCTGGGGTTTGGCTCAGCCAGCGGGCGCCCCCCCCAGGGCTGCAGGCACGGCGCCTGCCTGATCGGACGGTCCGCGGTATCCGCTCCCCGCGAGAGCCTCCACTGGTCGGGCTCGTGATGAGTGACTGGAGGAGTTATTTCTGTCCCAAACACATGGAACGCCACTGGCCCCACATCGTACCAGGTAACACAAGGCCAAGAGTTGGGGTCACTAGAGGTTTCTCAGAAGTGGTCCCTGCCAGGAAGCCTGCAGCCAATCGGAGAGGCTGCTTTTGCTCACACACCCATGCCACTCTTGCTCAGACAGCTTATTTTCCTTTGTAAGGAACTGAGTGGGCTGAAGAGGTGACTTTAGGCGTCATCATCGCTACTGTCAAGGCAGTAAATGGTTCACATGCCTTTATCTCCAGAGCAGGGAAAGTGAGTCATGGCTGTTGGCCTGGGTCCGCCATGCATGAACAGGCCACGGCCCGCCTCCGGTGCTCAGCACGTGTCCAGCCACCATGGGCCACACCGGGTCAAGGGGCCAAAATCCAGAGCAGAGTCCCGCAAGGCCCACAGGCTTTCATCTTTACAGGACATACTGCTGTGGCACAAATCCAACTAATTCAGCCATTCTTCCCCCTCCTTCCCCATTTTTTTTTTTTTTAAGATTTTGTCAGAGAGAGAGAGAGAGAGAGAGAGAGCACAGGCAGGGGGAGCAGCAGAGGCAGAGGGAGAAGCAGGCTCTCTGCTGAGCAAGGAGCCCAGTGCAGGGCTCAATCCCAGGACCCTGGGATCATGACCTGAGCCGAAGGCAGATGCTTCACCAATGGAGCCACCCAGGTGTCCCCCCTCCTTTTCCCAAATAAACCATCAACTGGGAGCCCACTATGTGCTGGGTGCTGTTCCTCCATCAGTAGCAAGCTTGGGAATTGTGACCAGGCTCCTGTACACAGGAGCCTGTGAGGAGGGTGATGAAGAGCCTTTGTGTGTGTGTTGGGGGGCCCCATGCCCCCCTCACAAGGGGGGATTGGCCATTTTCCCCCACTAGCTCATTCCCTATCCCTTCCTTCTGTGTCACAGCATAATGCCCAATGCAGGTTTGGCAAGACCAGAAGTTCCCAATTCTTTTAAACAGTTTTGAAGAATTCTCCAAAGAAAATGTACTTTAGGGGCGCCTGGGTGGCACAGCGGTTAAGCGTCTGCCTTCGGCTCAGGGCGTGATCCCGGCGTTACGGGATCGAGCCCCACATCAGGCTCTTCCACTATGAGCCTGCTTCTTCCTCTCCCACTCCCCCTGCTTGTGTTCCNTTTAAAAAAAAAAAAAAAAAAAAGAAAATGTACTTTAGTTGAGGTGGGGGGGTGGGGGTGAGAGGAAAGACACAGATTGTGCAAACAAAAGAACTGGCCTCAGTTGGCAGTCCTGAGTCATGCTCTGGGCTCCCCCCCCGCGGCCCCCTCTGTGCTGGGGGTGGGGTAGGGTGGGGAAGATTCCCTGCCCAGCACCTGACCTCCCCAGCCTGAGTGAGGCCCGACCTAGCTCCTGTGGGTCCCAGGCATAGCGGGCACGGCCATGTGTCACCAGTCCCCCAGCATGGCCAGCCAAGGGGGTGCAGACCTGCCATGGGCCCAGTGGCTCCAGCCCTTCGCCTGGGCACCTGCTGCTGGGAGCACTGGGGAACGGGCCCAAGGGCTCGGGACTGCACCCCCTGTAGGTGGTGTGGCCCTGCTCGGTCCCTCCCAACCCCGAGGACCAGGCCCAGTAGCCTGGGTCTCTGGCGGCCGTTGGGCCCGTGGGGGGGCCCTTGGGCTCGGGGGATCTGGGCCCTCAGATGGGGAAACAGCCCTCCAGTGGGAGGTACACCCCTGGCAGGCTGACTTGCGGTGTGTTGCCTGCACCCCACCCCTGTAAGTAGTCTCCGAGATTGGGGGGTGTCTCAGACTCTGGCCTCTGCGTCTCACTCTCCCTGCCCAGCCCCAGTCTGCTAGGAAAAGAAACTGCCCACTGAAGCCTGTTTTTGCCTTGTGGTTTAAAACGACACTGATGAACAACATTGATGGACTCGAGGACAGGCTGGGGTGTGTCTCAGGATCACGTACAAGTGTTTCCAAGAAACTGCGTGTGTTTTGAATCTGCATCTACCGAGAGCCAAGGAATCCCTTTTAAAGAAAAGTGGACAGTTGCAGAGCCCTACTTGGTCCTGGCAGGGCCCTCCCGACGCTCTTCCCCACCTTCCACACAGTTTGGGTCATCACAGGGAAACTGTATTAGGATTTTATCATTGAGGGAGAGAAGGACCCAAAGAGGGCCACGGATCAGGTCCTCTCTAACCTCTCACAACACAGAAAGTCTGGCCGGGGACTCTGGCATGAGCATTTGGGTCCCAGCTGTCAACTCCCAGTGTTATTACCAACATTAAATGTAAATGTTAGCACACAATGTCAGAAGACGGATCAGAATCTGACAACAGTGTTTATTCTGGGATGTGAGATCACAGATGATTTTAACCCTAGCTTATATTTACATTTATTCTTGTTTTTTTAAAAGATTTATTTGAGAGAGAGAGAGAGAGCGGGAGGAGGGGCTGAGGGAGAGAGAGAACCTCAAGCAGACTCCCCACTGAGTACAGAGCCTGACGAGCCGCTCCATTGCACAATCCTGAGATCACGACCTAAGCCGGGTCGGATGCTTAACCGACTGAGCCACCCAGGCGCCCCTGCATTTGTTATTTACCGAGCCTACTGTTGTCCGAGAGGGGGGAGTGCAACAGGGTTCAAATATAAAAACCGCCTTCTGCCTCAGGCAGTTTGGACCCTAGCTGAGGACACGGTGTGGTCAAACACATCAATGCATTTGATGAATCTGTAAATATATGAGAACTCTAAAGATGGGGCTGGAGCGCTGCTCAGGGAAAGCGCTCCTCAAAATGTGAGCTCGAGCCGAGAGGGGAAGGAAGGACGGAAAGAGCTGACCCAGGCAAAGGGGGTGGGGGGGGAGGGGGTGGTGGAGAGAGCCTTCCAGACAGGAACAGAATGTGCCAAGGCCTGTGGCCGGAGTGTGATGCTATCGAGAAACTGCAAGGTCAGTGCGGCTGAGGGGCACAAAGGGGACAGGAAGAGTGCAGGGAGGAGGCTGATGGGGCAGGCCGGGCCAGGCTACGTTGAGTATTTGTAGACCACGCCCGGTAAGGAGCTCGATATTTGTCCTAGGAGCAGAGAGAAGGCATTAAGACTTTTGGAAAGTGATCAGATTTGTGTTTTTCCAAGTTCACGGGGGCTACCTCGAGGAGAACTGCGGAGGGAACAAGAGATTCATGGATTTGAGGAAGGGGAGAGGGAGCTGTTCCTTTGCTGTAGGACCCACAGAGGGTGGCAGAAGAGATTGGAGAAGTCCATGCATCCGGGAAATACTTAGGCTGTAAAACTGACAAAAGGTGGTGACTGACAGGATGAGGGGAGGGGAAGTAAGAGGACTTCCATATTACTCTGGTGATAAGGAATCAAAATGATCTTTCTGAAAACAAAGCTTTTCAGAATTACAAGTTCATACAGGAAAATTGAACAAAAATGTTAAAATGTGGAATTAGCACCAGAAGGCTGGCTGGCAGATCCCTGGGCTGTTTTGAGACCATGATATTGGGACTTTGGATCCCTGCTGGTCTCACCTCTGCTAGGAATGTTCTGGAACCTTTCGAACAGACTGTTGTAGCTCCCCCAACCCATCCCCAAATCAATTTGCTCAGTCCTTCTTCAACAGTAATAGAATTTGCGGAAGGACCTCTGGCTGCCCAAAATAAAGACTGAGTTTCCCTATGGTCCTTGCAGTTGGCGTGAACATAGGAGAAAGCTCTATATAATGCAAAGGTGTCACGACGTGGTAGCTTCCAGGAACCTTGCTCTCTTCTCTGTCCGCTTCTCTATCCTGCTGCCTGGAATACAGATGCCACCAGCTTGGATTCCGAGATCGAGGCCACACAGGACAAAGCCACAAGATGGAAGGAGCTTGGGCCCCTTCCCCTGTGGGCTGCTTTTCGAGCCCCAGGATGACTACCTGGCCTTCACATGTTAAGAAAAATACATGCAAGAAAACGGGGAGGGACTCTAACACATTTAGAATGCTGTGAAGACATTTTCGTCCATATATATATATATATATACACACACACACACACGTATTTTTTTTAATCGACAATAGCCAAAGTCAGATTTTAAATTGATGAAACAGCTCTCTCCCGGAAGTAAGTGCCCTCAGGACCTTCGTCGTAAGGAAGAAACTGAACCCCTGTAATGCTGGGCTCAAACGTCGGTGGAGATTTACCCAGGCTGCTGCTTTTTTTTTTTTAAGGTTTTATTTATTTATTTGATAGCACAAGGAGGGGGAGCAGCAGGCAGAGGGAGAAGCAGGCTCCCCACCGAGCAAGGAGCCCGATGCGGTACTCAATCCCAGGATCCTGGGATCATGACCTGAGCTGAAGGCAGACACCTAACCAACTGAGCCACCCAGGCGTCCCAGGCCGGGGACTGTTTTTGGTTTTGTGTTTAGGTTAAAAAATTGCGTGGGATTTGAGTGCGTCTGCCCCAACCCTTTTCTTCCTGGAAGCCCTGTTATTTTTATGTGCCACACAGTAGAATGTGGGGGTCCCCAGGAACACGTGCATAGTGCTACAGCAGAAATGCCTGCGTGTGCCTCAGGGGGGATGGAATGCGGCCGCCTACCCAGGTGCAGTGTGCATGCGGGACTGCTTGGTTAGAGGGAGGGGCGGGAAGAGAATGGGTCACCTCCATTTCAGGTTTAGATAAGGAAGCAGTAATTAACAGGTCCGAGTGTGCATGCAGCTATCCAGGTGTGCCTTGGGCACTGGCTTTGCAGAGGCAGGGCTCCTGGTGCAGTGAGGGGACGTGGAGGGGGTCCGGTCTGTTGACACAAGACGTTTCAAGCCTAGTGCTCCGTGGGGCCAACCACACGCCATCTAGGCCGGCCATCAGGCCATCGGAACTCAACTCAGCAGAGAACACACACCTGATCCAAGTTAACTTTCTTGCACCTTAGGCCAATTAGGAGTTCGGACATTGAATCTGGCCGGAGATGCTATCAGGCGTCCCCAGGGCAGGGAGGCTGCCCATCACGCTCTGACACGCCTGGGGAGTAACCCTCAGAGACTTTACAAGGTTCCCCTGTTCTTACCAGGAGCAGAATTTGACCTTGCTTATCAGAGTGCACATGGACAAACAGGTGTGTACCCCAAGAACCATGGACAGAAAGCATGAGAGCCAGAGGGGTCACGAGGCTCTTCGGGGACCCAAGTGGCCTCCCTTGGTTACACATTACCTTAGGTAGACAGCTTTGTTTTGAACTCTCATAAAAAAACCAACAAAGTTTCCTATTTTTAGTATACAGTTCGCTAGTGGATAAGTATATCCACGTTGTTGTGCAAGTGATCTCCTGAACTCTCTCACTTTGCAGGACTAAGGCGCTGTGTCTGCTACACAGCAACTCCCCATCTCTCCCTCCACCCAGCTCTGGCGACCTCCACTTGCCGTTTTGTTTCGATGGACCGCCTGCTTCAGTTACTTCATAAACGTGGAATCATACGGTATCTTTTCGTGACTGGCTCACTGCCCTCAGCAGCGAGTCCTCGAGCTCCATTCGTGCTGCAGGCAAGGCTGCGGAGAAGCTGGACCGCTCGGAACACTGCCGGTGGGGATGCAACATGGTGCAGGGGCTGGGCAAAGCAGAAAAAAAAGTTAAAACACGGAATTGTGACTTGGCAATTCGACGCCTAGATATATACCCAAAAGAATGAAAAGTACCTACTCAAGCAAATGTACGTATACACATGTTCATAGCAACACTACTGACGAGAGCCAGAAGGTGGGGTCAGCCCCAATGTCCATCAATGGATGAATGGATAAGCAAACAGGGACATATACGCACAATGAATTATGCAGCTGTAAAAGGAAAGAAGTATTGCTACGTGGTGCGTGAGCCTCGAAAACACCGTGCTAAGTGAAAGAAGCCAGGCACGAAAAGGCACATACTGCACGATTCCATTTAGTCGAGAAATCCCGAATAGGTAAATCCATAGAGACAGAAAGCAGATTGGTGGTTGCCAGGGGCCGGGGGGAGAGGGAAGTGCAGAGGGACTGCTTAATGGGTGTCGGATTTCCTTTGGGGGGATGGAAATGTTTCAGAACTAGATAGAGTTGTGGTTACACAACACTGTGAATGTACTAAATGCCGCTGAATTGTACACTTTGCAAAGGTTAATTTTATGTTCTGTGAATTTCACTTTAATAAAGGGAATATTGAAACGTCTGTAATGATCTAACAGCTACGGCACGTCTTTCTGGGTCTAGTGACGTGCTAGTAAGTTTCAAGCATACTTTTCCCCCCTAAAATTATGACTCTTGTACAAATAAAAAAGCACGTATTAAAGATTTTAACTCATCATGGAGGGATCCAGGCAGCTGTTACAACTGGTGGCAAAAAGAATCCGGAGAGCAGACCCATTTATAGACCAGGAATGTTGAAAGGAATCTGCAAACGGATCTAAAGTGGCTTCTAGGGACAGAGGGCGGGCAGTCAGGGAACCTCCCCTGATAGCATTTGTTTAGTGTCTAAATTATTTTCTGCTAGCATCGTTATCTACAACTCGCAGAACTGTAAACTCCAAGGCAGTATAAGGCAGAGCCCTGTGGAATCAGGAAGTGTGCTGTGCGAATGCGTGGTTTTTCCACCCAGGCCCATTTCCCCTACATCGTTTGCAATTGACCTTGGTGGGAGCATCACCATTATCAGCAAAGGCTATAAATCAACACACACCCCCAGGCCAGTCCACACCTTTGTTGAACATTTAAGCACCCCCACGGGATTAGTACATATGACACCCCAGGGCCAGACAAGGCATTTCCAACCTGGGATCCTGAGGAACGGGTGATTCAAGCCAGCAGCCCTACAGGGGCTGCCGGCCCCGCCCGTTCCCCTCGAAGCCCCGGGAAGCACAGTTCCTCCGGGCCTCGCTGGTTTATGGGTTTATGGGCAGGAAACAGCCACGGCACCTGGAGCTTGCCAGAAATGCAGACTCCCAGGCTCCACCCCAGCTCTGCTCAGAATCTGCATTTGAACCAGAACCCCAGGTGGGTCCAGCTTTCCCGAAGGTCTGAGAAGACCTGCTGTGTGGACGCCCAGCCCCAAGGCTTCCAGGATCTGTGCCCCACCAGAGCCGACTTACCCTCAGGCCTTACACCGAGTCCTGGGCTCTTCCTTAGGGTTGGTGGTTGGCCAACTTCAGACAGCGCTGGCTCCCCACTCTCGCGGCCTTGCCTCCTGTTTGGCCTCCAGCGCTGGTGGGCCGAGAAGCAGGAGACCAGCACTGGCTGCAGGGAGGTCACCTTTTCCTTCTCCCCAGTGCCTTCGGCCCAGGTAAACCCAGGAATTCGCAGGCTGCCAGGAAGAAGAAAAGCTACAGAAGGATTAGCAGAGGGGAGGGTCTCCTCCTTCCTACCTCTGGCAAAACAGTCATGAGGAATTCCTCAAATGCTTGATAAATGGGGGCTGCCCAAGATTCTACCCTCCCAGGGCTACTGGGACTACTGGGCCCAAGGCCTTGAAAAGATGGACCGGGCTGTGTCGGGCGGGGCCAGGAGGGGAATCTTGGCTGTCACTTAGAGAACACAACAAAGGCTAACAGTAAACACGATGACTGAGCATCGGGTCTCCTGTTGGGGCCACGAGTCCCCTGTTAGATGAAACTGAGGCCAAGGGAGGGCAGCACTGTGTTCGCCCAGTTTCTCCCCTTCCAGAGCCTCAGCATCCGCAAGCCTGGTCGTTGGGCTCACCTGCTTCTCCCGGTGCCTTTCCTTGGCCCTCGGACTGTCTGCCCGCACATGGCTTGACGGAGCTGACACGGCACCTCCATCAGCATCCCTCCCCTCTTCCCGCGAGGCTCTGGCCCAGAAAGATGGACGCTGCAAGTAACTTTATTGCTCCCTATCAGAACTTCCCAGAAACCCTCGTCAACTCTGTAACGGAAAGCCTGCAGCGACATTTACACCCAAAACTCTTTAAACTCCACTTCTGAATTTTTACCTCAGATGCCCACTAATCCGAAACTGTGATACTGTGATCCTGGTGCCTGGCGGGCTCAGGTGGGAGAGCATGCGACTCTTGACCTCAGGGTCGTGAGTTCAAGCCCCACCGTGGGCACACAGACTACTTAAAAAAATTAATTAAAAAAAATATATATATACGATGGGGTTTTGGCATATAGATAGGTGAGGTTCGGTGGGGTGGAGTCCAGAGCTGACAATGAAGAATGAATGAATTCTTGAAATGTCTTTGGTGCAAAAGGTTGGTTTTATTAATGCATGGGGACAGAACCCATAGGCAAAATGACCTGCTCACTAGGGTCTCTAGGAGTGCTGATTATATACTTGGGAGTTGGGGGCAGTAAGGAAAAGGGAGGTTTCAAAAAGAAGGTTCATAAGCTAAAAAGGACCGATCTACAAGATACCTACAAGATACCAGAGGCCTTGCCGTTGTCAAGTTAAGGTTGATTTCCCCTCTAGCAAGGTATTAACATTAAGATAGTTGGGAGATTCCTGGACGACTGTCACACATGTCCACCCAGGAATGGGGGGTGGGGGGAGGCTGCAGGGTGTCAGCTAATGCTTTGTCTTCAGCCAGCCTTCTGCTCCCTCATCATAGATAGATAGATAGATAGATAGATAGATAGATATAGATAGATAGATAGATGATAGATAGTATTTGATATATTGATCCTTGCCCAACGGAAGTACATTGAAAGACCCACTCTAAACCACATTTGAGCAACATCACCTAATATCCCGGTGTGGCCCGCTCCCGCTCTGAGATGCAGTTAAGGCCCTGTCTGTCCCAAGAATATTTTTCCTTACCTGGGCCTGCAACCGTGTAGTTAATGGAGGATAGTTGGAAGAAAGGCAGGCAGGGACAAGCCAAGCCCCCCACCCCAACCCCCAACCCCTGATCCTAAGAGGAAACTACCCTTAAAAGGAAAAAGACCCCATCCTGTTATTCTAGGCTTTACTCAGTGCCCCAGCTTGAAGTTCCTCCTGGGAGGACTTACAACTTGTATGTGACAGAAAGGAAGGGAATGACTTTGGGCATCCCAACCCCGGGCCTGGGGGCCAGCTCAACCCCCAGTGGGATATCAAACGGAGCTTGACCTTAGGGCAGTGGTGGCTGCCGCCCTCTTGGCCCTCTTGTTCCCCGAGGCTATGAACCACCCCGAGGGAGCCCTCCCCCTTTCCTACCTGAGGGGTAGATGTTTGGGTGACAGGTGCAGGGAGGCTTAATCAGATTAAAACAGCCCACACCAAAAAGCCCATAAAAAACCCTAGATTTAAATGCCAAATCAGCAACCCTCTTGGGTCCCTCCCTCCTTGGGAGCTTTATGCTATCGCTCAATAAACTTTGTTTCGCTGCCCACCACCCTTCGTCTGGTCTACCTCTTCATTCTTCGAAGTGGTGTGACCAAGAACCGCGGACGCCAAAGGAAAAGAAATTCTGCAATACAGTCATCTGCCCCCCTCCGCCCCCCCACCGAGAAGTGCTCCCTCATTTAGCCCCGAACATAGTAATGAGGTGGTGAACAAAGGCAAAATAAAACGTGTCCACTTTCCTCATGACTGGATTGGATGACGCACTCGGGGACGCCCATATGCCCACACAAATCTTCTCCCACTTGCCTGTGACTGGATATTGTCGAGGGTAGACCTCGAAGAGGGCTTCTTGATGGCTTTATCCCTTAGCCGTACTTGTTGTCCTAGGAGCCACCTCTATGGATGTAAAATTACAAACAGAGACTTTAGCCATGTATATAGCCGCCACCTTTAACCAGACCCACCTCGTAGTCACCCACAAATTCAAAAGATGGCCTTCCAAAACCGAATGGCCCTTGATATCCTGACTGCAGTTCAAGGAGGCCCAGAATTAGGTGGCTGGCTCCTGATGGGACCCAATGGTAACAGAGGCTTTAGCCATGCTTCTAATAGCCACCTTTAACCAGACCCACCTCTAACTTGTGGCCGTGGCTTCCCCCAGGCTGGAGAGGCCACTGTACTCTGGGTTTGCCTGGATGCATGGACGCAGTATTAAAACCATTACCAATCCAGCCAACCTTCCAAATTTAAAACAATGGTGGACACGTTCGGTGTTTCATTGGTGTGACCAGTATCCATCTTTATTCCCTCTTTAGGGCTGGAGGATGCTGTCTGGCACATGGAAACTCTTAATAAGTACACAGCCCAAGCCCTAAGTGACACTCAAAATAGCCTTTCCCTATTAAAAACTGAAGTAACACCAATGCATAAAGCAGTTTTACAAAACAGAATGGCATTAGATGTTTTCACTGCAGCACAAAGTGTGACATGTCTTATCACAAAACAGTATGCTGTGTATGCGTTCCAGATTACCACAAACATAGTCCCGGGTTTCCGACTGACGTGGATGTTCACACTGGTGCTTTAAATGATCCCTCTCTTTCCTTTAATGGTTGGTTAGACGTCTGAACTGGAAGATGATTTTTGTCAACTATCAAAGGACACTTATGTGGGCTCCTTTTGCTTTTTGTTATTCTAATCAGGTTTTGCTGTTTTCTCTCCTGTCTCTCCAGCCAGTGCCCAGACTCCTTCACTGCCAGAACTTCGAGCTGACAGATGATCCTTTCTATTGGGGAAAATCCATACCTGTGGTGTCCCTTGGATTCACCTGCCTCTGCCTTTCGTAACTCCTCTGTGTAGCAGCCCCAACTGACCAACGTAGACCCATAGCGAGGGCATCTCTATGGCCCTCTTCAGTAGGAAGAAGTTACAGAAGATAAGACTTTCCTCTCTCAGCAACCTTAAAGACTTAAGGGTCAAAATTACTCAGGGGGTGGGGTGCCTGGGTGGCTCAGTCGTTAAGCATCTGCCTTCGGCTCAGGGCGTGATCCCGGAGTTCTGGCATCGAGCCCCGTATCAGGCTCCTCCACTGGGATCCTGCTTCCTCCTCTCCCACTCCCCCTGCCTGTGTTCCCTCTCTCACTAGCTGTCTCTCTGTGTCAAATAAATAAATAAATAAAATCTTTAAAAAACAAATTACTCAGGGGGGAAAGATGTGTCGAACAGAGGCAAAAGAAATGTAGATCAAATTCAATCTTCTTACGACTTAGACTTGCAGCCCATTGACAAGCACCTGGGACAGGCAGTGACCTTCCTCAAGGAGCTCAGCCAAGTCCATGGTTCACTACAGACAAAAGGCAACTTTATCTTAACATTAATCCGACCTCCAGGATCCTACAAGTCTCCTTTAACATATGAAAATCCTTCTGGAAACTTCCTTTGTCTTTACTTCTCCCTCCAAGCCAAAGTCTATAATTAGCCTTGCCTCACAACTCTGGGGCAGCTCTTTCTGCCCCTGGGGTCCTGTTCCAGTGCCTTAATAAAACCACCCTTTCTGCCCCGAAAACATCTCAAGAATTCATTCTTGGCCATTGCCTCAGGGATCCCATTTGAAACCACATCAGTAAGACCTCAGGAAACTCTAGCTACGGTGGCTAGTAAGAATGTCCTGACCTCCTAACAGTAGGCGCCCTTGCTTCCTGGAGCCTGGATTCTGGAGTCCGCTTCAGTAAGTGATTCGGAGGTTTTTTGTTTGTTGGTTTGTTTCGACCCACATGCTTCATTCAGAAAGCAGTTCACCTCTTCCCCCAATTTCCTCACCTGCCAGGTGCATGCTGGGCTGGCCCAGATAGAGGCTTGCTGTGTGCCAGGAACCGGGCAGGCTCTGGGGGAACAGGCTGGAAGAGTTGTCTCTGCAGACACTGTGGCATCCCAGAGGTCTACTTAGAAGGCCGTGGACCAGAGGGAGGTGCCCTTCAGGGTGTCAGCTGGTTACGGGCAGAAGTGAAAGGCCAGGCAAGAACGGGGAAAAAAGGGCTTTCCAGGGAGAGCCAACAGCATGGGACAGCTCTGTGATAATCGTAATTTAATAAGGAATAGATATCTGGTCTTAGTTCAAGTCCAGGCATACAGATCCTGAAGTCCTTGGAACTTCCTAAGTGTTGAGAGTGCTAAAGGGATCTTTACGTCCATGTGGTGACTTTTGGAAAAGCCCCTAGGTAACCGAGAGATGGGCAATCATGTGCCTGTAATGAAGCCTCCGCAAAAACACAGAGGACGGGATCTGAAGGGCTTCCGAGTTGGTGAACACGCAGAGGTTCGGGGAGAGCGGTACCCTTCCCGCACGCCTTGCCCCACGCACCTCTTCCGTCTGGCTGTTCCTGAGTTACAGCCTTTATAATCCACCAGTAATCAAGTAAGTAAAATGTTTCTCTGAGTTCTGTGAACCACTCTAGCAAATTCATCAAACCCAAGGATGGGGTCGTTGGAACCTCTCATCATGGCCGGTTGGTCAGAAGCACAGGTGACTTGAGATTGGCATCTGAGAGGGATGGGGGGGCAGTCCTGAGGGATGGAGCCCTTCACCGGCAGGACCTGATGCTGTCTCTGGGGAGATGGTGTCAGAATTGAGTTGAATTGTCAGACTCCCCGCTGGTGTCAGGGACTTGCTTGCTGGCCTTGAGAAGAAACCCGCACATCGCAAGCAGGGACCAGCCTGCTGTTTGCAGGGTGAGGAGGGGGGTGGGAGACAGGGACAGGTCGCAGAGCACGCTGGAGGTTTGGACTGTTCCCTGCAGCCCCTGCGGTTCAGTCTGGAATCGCCCGGCCGGACTGTGCTTTGCGGGGTACGCAGNGGAATCGCCCGGCCGGACTGTGCTTTGTGGGGTACGCAGGACCTCCCTGAGCAGGACGAGGGGGTGGGCGGGAACGTCAGGGAAGAGGTGACAAACGATGACAGAGGGGAAACAGGACAGACAGGGAGAGGCACATGGCACCTCATGGGGAGTACAGGGTCCCGGGAAGTTTCCTCAGTGTGGGCGGGAGACAGGCGTCTTCCATTCTCTCACAGGTAAGCGTGGCGCATCCAGTTCAGAGACTTGGAGGAAAATGCAAAGGAGAGAGTAGCTAAAAAACCCAAAACCCACAAAACACCCCATCACAGTGGTCTCCTCAAAGAGGCAGGACAAGGCGCTGCTCTTTCAGGCTTGTTGCGTCTTAATAGTAAGATTAATATAAAAAGGATACAAGCCATTTCTAGGGGCTAGTCAATGTATTTCCAATTAGTTAATCTTATTAGGACTGGTTTTTAGAATGATTTGTTCACAGCGCAAGTGAGGGGAAAGTACCAAGGTTTCCCGTCTACCCCGCCCTCCACGCACGCATGGCCTTCGTTACCAACACTCTCCACCGGAGTGCTGTCTGCGACCTTGGGTGAACCTGCTTTGGAACACCATCACCCAGAGTCTGTAGGAGCACATCAGGGTCCCCTCTTGGTGTTGGACATTGTGTGAGTTTGGATAAATGTATATTTTTTAAATAAAGATTTTTATTTGTTTGAGAGAGAGAGAGGGAGAGCACAACCGGGGGGTGGGGGTGTAGGGGCAGAGAGAGAAGCAGACTCCCCACTGAGCCGGGAGCCCGACGCAAGGCTTGATCACAGGACCCTGGGATCATGACCTGAGCCGAAGGCAGACACTTCAAGTGACTGAGCCACCCAGGCGCCCCTGGACAAAGGTGTATTAACAAGTATCCATCATTGCAGTGTCATACGGAGTGGTTTCAGTGCCCTAAAACTCCCCTGTGTTCTGCCTATTCATCCCTCCCTCTCCCCTAGCCCCTGATCTTTTCACCGTCTCCATGGTTTTGCCTTTTCCAGAATGTCCAATAGTTGGATCATATAGTATACAGAGCCTTTTCAGATTGGCTTTTCACAGAAATGCACATCATCCATGTCTTTCCATGGCTTGTTAGTTCTGAATAATCCACTGTCTGCAGGGACCACACTTTATCAGCTTACCTACGGAAGGATATCTTGGGTGCTTCCAAGTTGTGGCCATTACGAATACAGCCACTATCAACATCCGTGGGAAGGTCTTTGTGCAGACGTAAGTGTTCAACTTAAGGTAAATGTCGAGTGTCGTTGTTGGACCGGATGGTAGGAGAATGTTCCGTTTTATAACTGCCTTCCAAACCAGCATTACCACGATGCAGTCCACCAGCGACAAGTGAGAGCTCCTGGGGCTGCACACCCTCCCGACATCTGCGGGTGTCAGGACTTGGGTAGGTGTGCGGCGGGATCTCGCTGTTGCACTTTGGATCACCCTGATGACACGTGGCGCGGAGCGTCTTTTCACCTGCTCCTCTGCCACAGGTCCATCTCCTTTGGCGAGGTGTCTGTCCAAGTCTTTGGCCCGTTTCTTACTTGTTTTATTGTTGAGTGTGAAGAGTTCCTTGCAGATTTTGGATAACGGTTCCT
The DNA here is from genome assembly GCF_002007445.2 of Ailuropoda melanoleuca. Taxonomy (NCBI): domain Eukaryota; kingdom Metazoa; phylum Chordata; class Mammalia; order Carnivora; family Ursidae; genus Ailuropoda; species Ailuropoda melanoleuca. The sequence continues at coordinate 6,452,567 of NC_048228.1, forward strand.
TATCAGATGTGTCTTCTTTTTTCCAGTGTTATTGAGAAATAAATACATCCTAATATGCTGAAGGCACACAGCATGGCGGTTTGGTTTACGGCGCTGTGAAACGATCACAAGAGGTTTGGTGAACACCCGTCATCTCATGGAGATACACTGCTGTGTCTTCTGAAAATACTTGGCCAGTCTGTGGCGTATCTTCTCATTCTCTTCACAGTTAATGTATCTTTAACTTCACACAACCCAGAAAGGAGAACAAAGAAACAAGTAGCACTTTGAGGAAGAAAGTTCCAGAAGATGCAGCAGTTAAAGAAAGCCCATTCCCTGAAGGCAGGGCCGCCTGGGCTGTAGGAGGCAGCCAGCTCCAGTGGCCATTTTTGGATGGCTGTTCCCTTCAGAGAAGAGCCCTAGTGTCCCAGCAGTCCCAGCAACGGGGCAGCCTGTAGCTGCCATCGCTGTGGGTCATGGTGTGGGGTGATAGAATGCAGGAAAGGTGACAGGGTCAGGGGCTTGGTGCTGGAGTGTCTGGTTAATGGCAGCTCAGCTTCAAGCCGTGGGTCCTTGGAACCTGGACCTGCTGATCCTCATATGGGACAAGGCCCAGGAATCTGCATTCTCAAGTCCCCATTCCACTGCCCCTCATATACTTGAGACCCTATCAGGTAAACTCAGGAGAAGCTGGCCGTGCCAGTGGGGTGCCCCCTCCCTGATGATATTTGCCTACAGAGAAGGGCCCAGATGTTTCCAGGTCCCAACCGTATAGAAGGCTCTGGAGCCGTCCCACAGCACAGGCCAGTCTGTGCCCACCCCCCCAGCCCCATCACGGGCAATCAGTTGACCAAACACGCGAAAGAAAAATAATTATTTTATTTAATTTAAAATAGCAAGACTTTGGCTTCGACCCAAGATGGTCAGGGTTTCGATACAGTTTTGCACGCGCCCAAAAGACTTCAGACTGTGGCTATGCCACAGCAGGGATTTTGTAAAAACGTTTCATGTACAATGTTTCTTCTTGTCGTGTTCATAAGAAGAACTCTGTGTGCACCCTTAACCCCAGGCCAAATAATACTCTTTATTAAAAGACAAAACAAACAAACAAAAAGAACTCAGAAGCAGAGAGAGAGAGAGAGAGAGAGAGAGAGGCAGAAAGTGCCAGGTAAGCCTGACTCCAAGACCAAGGTTCAGAAAGTGCCTGAGAGGAGAGGGGTCTGGGCTGAGGACACCGGGATGAGGCTTAGCACCTGTCCTGGCTGAGTCACACGTGTCTGTTACAGAGGACGCAGCTGGAGAAAGGCTGATGGAAGGGAAAGAAACTCGCTGGGGGGCCCAGCCAAGTGCAAGAGGGACGCAGCTTCTCTGGCTCTGATCAGAAGCAGGAGCCCCTCCTGGGCTCCTAAGATGCGACTTCGTCCCCACCATCCTAAGATGCGACTTCCTCCCCACCACCTTCCAGGTCTGAACCCCACAGAGATTCAGCCACCGCCACACCAGCCTCAGGCCTAGACCCTGGGACACACCCCTCCCCTGCCCACACGGTCTCGGCCAATCACAGTAACACATCTGCCCTCTGCAGAGAGGGGGCGGGCAGCAGAGGAAGCAGAAACAGAAATATCCACGGGTAACTTTTGGGTGGTTTTTATCAAAGCAGACAGCATAGCAGAGGCATCAAACCAGTGGAATGAGAACTTGAGGGGAGCCCCAGGCGCCCAGAGGGTCTCCTGAGCCCCTACTCCCTCTGCCGGCCCTTCCTGACGGCGGCCTGCCTGGGGACGCCCCGGGCTCGCCAGTCCTGTGGAAGCCACACCGACGGGCAGGCAGCCAGCACTGCAGTCTGAGCCCAGGACTCTGGGGCCCCCTTCCGAGCAGGCTTTAGCCTCACCTCAATCCTCTGTGGCCCACAGGCTAACTCAGCTCTGAACCATTGTCTTTCTTGCAGCAAGCAACTTCCTGAAAGTCTGCTCCCTTCTAGAAGCTAATATGAAGGTCTTTACCAACTATGTGCCCACGATCTGCTGTACCATCTCTAGGGGATCCCTGGATTCCCCTTATACTGGCCATTTCTGTAAGGAGATTGCCCTACGGACAAGTAGCTTTCCGTAGGGCAGCCCAGAGCTTACAGTGAGTCCTAAGGGGACGATCACCACTTGCTGATTTTCATAAAGAAAACTTAAAAGAAAAAAGAAACCGAAAATGAGCATTTTAGATCGAGTTCTGTCGATGGCTCTCTCTTTCAGATTCTCTTCCTGGGACAGATTTTGCTTTTGAGAATAAAATGGGAATCAACAGTATGGTGAGGCTTTGGTTTTCATCCAGAACCGTCTTACAGGCTCAGAAGATCATTTCAGTTTTGCAGAGTTCTGCCCGAACCCGAGGGAGGGACGCCGATGGGCTCAGTTGTACTCTTCCTCCCCAAGCCACCTGCCACCTTAGCCTGCGGCTTCTGCGACTGAACAGAGAAACTGTTTTCTGAACCAACAGGAAAATGTTGGTGGAAGAACCAGGACCATAGAGATACAGATGCTTATTTTCAATCCTTTTCCTTTACATGTAAATAATCACCCCATGATGCATGTGTCACTTCCCCAACCAACTCCCTAGAGCCTCAGCTTCAGGGAGGAATCTGTATTTGGATCATTTACCAACTCTCTGGGCACCTTTCCTATAAAACACTGAGCCGGGAAGTGAATCAGCCGGGTCCCCCACCAGCTCTCCCTGGTCCAGTCTTCAGGAGAACAGATTGGAGAGGCGGCGTGGGCATGTACTGGGATTCCCTGCAACGCCTCTGCTTGTCCCCACTCCGGCTTTTGCGCGGGCGGAGGCAGGAAGGAGTCTGGGTTCTGGCTGGGCTTGCAATTCAAGCACAGTCTGCATTGAGGGTCGGCAACCCGTAGAGAGAATCTGGGAGGTCCCGAGGAGACCAGCTGCCCGGAAACCTCACGGGAACCTTCAGCCTGGTTAAAGGGAATCGGCTCTTTTGCTGACCAGCAAAGCTATCCAAGAAAAGCTCAGCTCTCCAGGAAATCTCAATGCCCTGACAAACCAAAAAATCAGCTTCATGACATCTAAGTGGGGGACACATCTCTGGTAACCCCTGACATCTTATTTAGGACGGCTGCACGGTATACATATCCCTTTGTGCTTTTCCCACAGGTGTGGGACCGCGAATTGTAAACAGTGCTGTGTGGTCACGAGGCCGACGACCCGTGGACCAGAAGGCAACCTGACAGTGATCACGTACGGATCTCACTGCTGACCCTCACGCAGCCAAGTGCCCCCGAGGGCAGCAGGGCACAGGTGTGAGTGGGGGTGTGCCACCTGAGGGTCTACAGGTAGAAGCAGCTGAGTTTGTGGCTGCTCCCCCGCTCCCCCGGGGTCAAGCGCTTCAAAAGCGGAGGGCTTAAAGTGCCAGCGACGCCCACCCCCACTCCCTGCAGCAGAAACTCACTGTCCCCAGGTAGGCAGCGCCTGTGCACAGAACTAGGAAGGGAAAGCTCAGGTGCTTGGACGTTCATCTGGGGCGCGTCTGGATCCCTGAGATTCTCCTGTCTTGGAGGGTGCAGGAGGCCTGGGAGGGCCAGCCGGGCTCTCAGCAGACGGCTGGGAGCAGCAGCAGCAGCAGACGGAGAAGAGCCGAGTTCGGACAGCCTGGGTGCAGAGGGCGAACATGATGCAATTAGCACCGCCCTGAAATGTGTTCCCAATGCCCTGTTAGGGAGAAAAGGAGAGGCGTGAGTGCCAGGGCCGGAGGGGGTCTTACACCACACACACACACACACACACACACACACACACACACACACACACAGAGGGAGACTGGGAAGTGCGTGGACTGCAGAACCCTGTCCTCCCCCACTGAGGCTGGTCTGCAGCCCCGTCTGCAGGCCTTCTGGGCTGGGAAGGACAGGCTCAGATAGCTCTCCTGGGGCCACTCCCAGGCCACCGGAGAGCCCCTTAATGTCCCTGGGCCGCTCTACAGCCTCGCTGCCCTTCCCCCTTCTGTCACCAAGGCTCCCCGGCTCAGGCAGGGAACTGGGATCCCTGCGTTCCCTGCCAGCCCCGGGGTGGTGGGGGCGCTGGGATGCACATACTCTTCCGGGGGGTGGGGGGAAGGCATCTGACCAGGAGGGCAGGGAGGGCAGGCCTACTTACGTGCAGAACGACCAGCACTGGCGACCGCACGGCCGGGGAGCCACAGAGGGTCAGGACGAATCGCACGGTGCTCCAGACCCGGAGGCAGATGAAGATGAGGGGGATGAGGATAAGCTTCTTGTCGGCCACGGAGGTGTGGCGCTGAAGCCGGTGTGCCTCGGAGAGGATGGGCCGGTACTCCAAGAGTGCCTCGTGCTGTGCAGGGGGCACGGAGAACAGGTGTGAGCAAGGCGGGCTGCCCTGCCATCCTCAGCCCGCTGCGAGCCGCACCTCTCCACGCGGGTGTCCACCACACGGCTGTCAGGAAGGTCACGCAGGATCCTGACCCCCACGCCTAGCACGCACTTCCCCACCTCAGCTAAGGAACAGGCATCCTTCCAGGTGCCCGGGCCAGAAACCCTCCCATGTCCCCTCCATGGGTAAGTCCTGCAGGCTCCACCCCCAAAAGAGATCCAGAATCTGGATGCTCCGCCCACTGCCACTGCCAGCAGCCTGGTCCAAGCGCCATCACCGCTCCTCTGGGCAGCTGCAACTCTGTCTTACCTGTCTCCCTCCCTCGCCCTCACTACCCAAACTCCTCCCCACTGCAGACTTATTCTTGGCCGGCAAGCAGCATGGTTCCTTGAAAACCTGTCAGGTTCAGCCAGGGTTCCACTCACGGGTGTCCGACGCCAGTGTAGCTCTGACCTCATGCTTACTGCTGTCGCCAGATTTACTCCAGCCACACAGGCCTCCTTAACTCCCCAAACATATTCCCCAGGCACACCCTACCTCAGGGCCTTTGCACAAGCTGTTCCCTCTGTCTGGAGGGTTGTTTCCCATCTGTCCCGGAGGCTCACTCTCTCACTCTCTTCGTGACTTTGCTCAGTGTCGCCCCCTGGAGGAGGCCTATCCTGACAACCCCTTTACAAGTGCACGGGCATTGCCCAGGTAGTCCTATCCCCAGATTCAGCTTGCTACTTTTGCCTGTTTTTTTTGTTTTGTTTTGTTTTTTTGTTTTTTGTAGCTCTTACCATCTTCCCTCCTAGATGTCATTCATCCTTATTTATCAGGCCTGTTACTCGTTATCGTTATCGTCCTGCCCTCCCTCTCCAGAATGCAAGCTCCCCCAGGGCAAAGACCTGTGAAGGAGGGGCTCCATCCAAA